>NC_143033.1:6097500-6230000 GCF_057628025.1 Oncorhynchus mykiss | reverse complement strand
GAGAGACACAGATGGAGAAAGATAGAGAGAGAGGGGGGGGGTGTCCTACGCAAGCTGGTCCTGGGGCTCTGTTCACAAACACAAACAGACCCCACAGAGCCCCAGGAAAGCAGCACAATTAGACCCAACCAAATCATGAGAAAACAAAAAGATAATTACTTGACACATTGGAAAGAATTAACAAAAAAAACACAGCAAACTAGAATGCTATTTGGCCCTAAACAGAGAGTACACAGTGGCAGAATACCTGACCACTGTGACTGACCCAAAATTAAGGAAAGCTTTGACTATGTACAGACTCAGTGAGCATAGCCTTGCTATTGAGAAAGACCGCCGTAGGCAGACCTGGCTCTCAAGAGAAGACAGGCTATGTGCACAATGCCCACAAAATGAGGTGGAAGCTGAGCTGCACTTCCTAACCTCCTGCCCAATGTATGACCATATTAGAGACACATATTTCCCTCAGATTACACAGATCCACAAAGAATTCGAAAACAAACCCAGTTTTGATAACCTCACCATATCTACTGGGTGAAATACCACAGTGTGCCATCACAGCAGCAAGATTTGTGACCTGTTGCCACAAGAAAAGGTCAACCAGTGAAGAACAAACACCATTGTAAATACAACCCATATTTATGCTTATTTATTTTCCCTTTTGTACTTTTTTAATTTGTACATCGTTACAACACTGTATAGATAGATATATATATAATATGACATTTGTAATGTCTTTATTGTTTTTGAAACTTCTGTACGTGTGATGTTTACTGTTAATTTTTATTGTTTATTTCACTTTTGTATATTATCTACCTCACTTGCTTTGGCAATGTTAACACATGTTTCCCAGAGACAGAGACAGAGAGAGAGAGAGAGAGAGACAGAGAGGAGACAGACAGAGAGAGAGAGAGAGACAGAGACCGAGAGAGAGAGAGAGAGAGAGAGAGACAGAGACCGGGAGAGAGAGAGAGAGCGAGAGAGAGAGACAGAGACCGAGAGAGAGAGAGAGAGACAGAGACTGAGAGAGAGAGAGAGAGAGAGACAGAGACCGAGAGAGAGAGAGAGAGAGAGAGACAGAGACCGAGAGAGAGAGAGAGAGAGAGAGAGAGAGACAGAGACTGAGAAAGAGAGAGACAGAGACCGAGAGAGAGAGAGAGAGAGAGAGAGAGAGACAGAGACTGAGAGAGAGAGAGAGAGAGAGACAGAGACCGAGAGAGAGAGAGAGAGAGAGAGAGACAGAGACTGAGAGAGAGAGAGAGAGAGAGACAGAGACCGAGAGAGAGAGAGAGAGAGAGAGAGACAGAGACCGAGAGAGAGAGACAGAGAGGAGACAGACAGAGAGAGAGAGAGAGAGACAGAGACAGAGACGAGAGAGAACTATCTTGTTATCTGTAAGTGACGCATAGTGTTGCAGACCATGCTCTGCCTGGGGGAACAAAGAGAGCGTATCAGATAGGAAAGTGATGGAGGAAGTGGGTTAGTTTTAGTAGAGGATGGTCTGGGATAAACTAGGGCAGGGGCTCCTCCTGTTTCCCTGTCAAGTACTGTACCTGTCAGAGGAAGAGAAAAACACACAATCCTTTCCCTCTCTTCTCTGCCTTGTAATGCATGGTTTCCATAGTTACGGCTCAGAGAAAGAACAGGGAAATACTGTCTGATTGTCAATATTATTTTCCTTGATGTTCTTCTACTCTAGTCTGATTTCCCTCACTCTGCCATCTACTGTCAACTCTGTAGCCTGACCTGAGTTTGATACACAGGGCTGATAGCTAGATAGCCTGACCTGAGTTTGAGACACGGGGCTGAAAGCTAGATAGCCTGACCAGAGTTTGAGACACGGGGCTGTCAGCTAGATAGCCTGACCTGAGTTTGAGACACAGGGCTGTCAGCTAGATAGCCTGACCTGAGTTTGAGACACGGGGCTGTCAGCTAGATAGCCTGACCTGAGTTTGAGACACAGGGATGTAGTGGTTATTACTGACCTGAGTTTGAGACACGGGGCTATCAGCTAGATAGCCTGACCTGAGTTTGAGACACGCAGCAATCTACCTCACCAAGCAAAGTGAGAAGAATAAGAGAACCTCATTAAAGCTGCCCAGCAACACCTGTCGGGGTGGTGTTGTCATCATGTTTGACAGTCTCCTGGAGGGGAAGGAGTCTCTCCAAGAAATAGCCATATCGCAGTCTGCCGATATAGACAGTCCCATCAAGAGGATCCTCCTGGATGATGTATTTTGGGAGAGAGTGGTAAGCAGCCTGAAACACCTGAAACCTATAGCAGTAGCCATTACATGGATTGAGGAAGACAATGCCATCCTGTCTGATGTTCAGACTCTGCTTGCAGATGTAAGAGAATAAATCCGTACTGCCCTGCCCACTTCACTGTTGCCCCAAGCAGAGGAAACTGCAGTTCTGAAATACATCAAAAAGCATGAAGACTTCTGCCTGAAGCCCATACATGCCACAGAGTACATGTTGGACCCCAAGTCTGCTGGCAAGAGCATCCTGTCTGGTGCAGAGATCAACAAGGCCTATGGTGTCCTCACTACCGTGTCTCGCCACCTTGGCCTGGATGAGGGCAAGGTTCTTGGCAGTCTGGCGAAGTACACTTCCATGCAAGGGCTTTGGGATGGAGATGCAATATGGCAGTGGTGCCAACATATCTCATCAGCCACCTGGTGGAAGGGACTTTGTGGATCTGAGGCTCTTTCCCCTGTTGCCTCCATCATCCTCCAAATCCCACCAACATCATCCGCCTCAGAGCGCAACTGGTCCTTGTTTGGGAACACACACACACACCAAATCACGCAACATGCTGACCAATACAAGGGTTGAAAAATGGGTGTCCATCCGGGGTAATTGTAGGCTTTTTGGGCCTGACAACGAGCCATCCTGGTTGGAAAGTGGAAAGTGACAGTGAAGATGAGGCCTCAGAGTCTGATGTTCAGGAGTTGGACATTGAGGAGGTCCAAGGAGAAGACATGGAAGCCTGAGAGGAAGACAACCAAAGCTTTAGTTTCTAGACTATCATTTTACAGATGTATGTTGAAAACGTTTTTGGGAGATGTGATGGATCACTGGGGATCATTCAATATTCCCGTTATTTTGTTGTTCAGTGAAATCATCCCATGTGAAGAGTCAACTAAAGTTTACTTCGTAACTAAATAGTTAAAAAAATATATATATATTGTAATGATTTAATCATTTGTAATTATGTCTACTATGATGAGCTAAAAGGTGTTTGTTTCTGTCTCCATATGATATGGTAAATATATCCAATGCAAAAAAACATCTATATTTAAATGGTATTCATGTTAATTCCAATATATTCCCTTCAATTCCCATATATTCCCGTTATTTCCCATGGAAAGTTTCCACCTCTGAATATTCGCAAAATGTGAAACCCTATCAACCACACATCTGCCATGCAGAGCCTCAACACGGGGGCCCCTCAGGGGTGCGTGGTTAGTCCCCCTCTGTAGCCAAGCACGACTTCAACACCATCATTACGTTTGCCGACAACACAACGGTGGTAGGCCTGATAACCGACAACGATGAGACAATCTATAGGGAGGAGGTCAGAGACCCGGCAGTGTGGTGCCAGGACAACAACCTCTCCCTCAACATGAGCAAGACAAAGGAGATGATCATAGACTACAGGAAAAAGGAGGCCGAACACGTCCTCGTGGGTTGTAGTGGAGAGGATCGAGAGTTTCAAGTTCCTTGGTGTCCACACCACCAATAAACTATCATGAGCCAAACACACCAAGACAGTCGTGACGAGGGCCCGACAACGCCTTTTCTCCCTCAGAAGACTGAAAAGATTTGGCATGGGTCCACATATGCTCAAAAAGTTCTACAGCTGCATGACCGGTTGCATCACCGCCTGTTATGGCAACTGCTGGGGATCCGACTGTAAGGCATTACAGAGGTTAGTGAGTATAGCCCAGTACGCCACGGGGCTTTTTTACAGGTCAGTCAATCAAGAAAATGATTTTAATAACAGCATTCAAACTGACCCCCTGCAACTGGACACAGACATTTATGAGACTCCTGTTTCCCCAAATCGAGGACGAAGACGGCATTGCTAAATTTGGTCTAAAATTCTCTGTGCTACACCAAACAGTGTCTATCCTATAACTCCCAGTAATGGATACCAAATATCTTTGGTTAAATCACATTATCTGGTGTAACAATCTATAGCTAAAGAGAACTGGTGATCAGCAGGTGATGGGAGAGGTGATCAGAATGAAAGTGCCATTCCAAAGAAACATACAGCTCAAACTGACTTTCAGGTACTCGTGAGTCATCTTCTTGAAATCCAGCATAATGTCTAATCCCTCGAGAGGGATACAGTTCACGGAATACTGTTCTGCTACAATGACACACGCAGGCAAAGGAATCCTGTTTCTGTATCTAGAATCCACTCCATGAAGAAGCCCAGGCACCACAAGGTATTGTCTGTAAGACAAAAAAACTAAACTGAATTATACTCTATTGTACAGTTTGAACGGCAGTTGAACTGCATAACATCAACATTAGGGTAGACTAGTTGAACATGTATACATGTGCACAGGCACAGAGATTACATTTACAACAATATCTAGCCTAATAGAAAGAAATATGGTATAACCCTCAGCCTTCACACAGTGACCAGACTGTACAAATGCAACTAGGTGTGTAGGCATATTTTATATATATTTTATTTATAGTAAAACCAGCAACAGTAAATTGTTATATTATTGTTTGTCCTCACTGTTAGCTAGTAAACTTCGCTAGCTAGCGAGCTTGGTGGATATACAAAACTTGTTATTTACATCTGTTTGGAATCCTATCTTGCATCATGCGTGTAATTTTGTGAGAATCATAACCGATGTCAACCCTCGTCAATTATGTTACATAGCTAGCTACAGTTATTGATGTTACACAAGTGTGCAACAAGTTACAAATGCAAGGCGTGGCGCATAACGAGTCAGCAGGCGCCAGGCTAACTAGCTAGCCAATTCCAGTCATGTGCTAACATTTGCTGGTAAACCTAGCTTTAGGTATGTTGGTAACATTATAGCTTGTTGTTAAGTAGCTAGCCACATCTACAACTAAAAAGAGGTTTTTACAATCGAGATACAAAACCTTTTCTATTTTTTTGTCATAGATATGGCTACTGGTAGTTATTTAGCTAGCTAACTTAGCAACTAGAATTTTGGGGGGGATTTCTCCCCACTGTATCACAATAGTATATTAGCCAGCAATACACAATAATGGTTTTCATTAGATAAACTACACTGACCTGTTACTAACTATTACTGACCTGAGTTTGAGACACGGGGCTGTCAGCTAGATAGCCTGACCTGAGTTTGAGACACGGGGATGTAGTGGTTATTACTGACCTGAGTTTGAGACACGGGGCTGTCAGCTAGATAGCCTGACCAGAGTTTGAGACACGGGGATGTCAGCTAGATAGCCTGACCTGAGTTTGAGACACGGGGCTGTCAGCTAGATAGCCTGACCAGAGTTTGAGACACGGGGATGTCAGCTAGATAGCCTGACCTGAGTTTGAAAGGAGAAAAGAGAATTCTGGGAGAAGAGCGGTGTGATTGCTTGCCTTGGTATCTTTTTTTGTTGTTCCCTCAAAATGCACGTCGGCCTATGACCACGAGTCAAAGTGAAATGTAGATGTTTTAATTCATGGGCCGTTCCTTACGTATAAAACGCATGACTGTAAAGTGGCTTTGGCTTTGGATAACAGCGTCTGTGTAATATTATCATTCATATATCTGCTCTGTATCGTTAAATTGGACCCCCGTTCTGCCACTTCTTGATTTTTTGTTTTGAATTTTTTGTTTATATGTGTATTTGCCAGACATTCTAATCAAAACCAAGTGTATTGGTCGCGTACACATACAGTACATATATACATAGTACACATACAGTACATATATACATAGTACACATACAGTACATACAGTGGGGCAAAAAAGTATTTAGTCAGCCACCAATTGTGCAAGTTCTCCCACTTAAGAAGATGAGAGAGGCCTGTGATTTTCATCATAGGTACACTTCAACTATGACAGTCAAAATGAGAAAAAAAAATCCTGAAAATCACATTGTAGGATTTGTAATGAATTTATTTGCAAATTATGGTGAAAAATAATTATAAAAAAAAAAAAAAAGCTCTTCACTAAGCTAAGGACCCTGGGACTAAACACCTCCCTCTGCAACTGGATCCTGGACTTCCTGACGGGCCACCCCCCAGGTGGTGAGGGTAGGGAACAAATAGGGTCGCAAAGCGTTGGAAACTTTCCAGTAAATTTCCGGAAAGTTAAGCCCGGGAATTTGGGGAATTTTGCTTAAATTCATCCAAAAAAAGTTTGCTTATAACAATTAACCTTTTTTTTGTAGGGATACACATAAGGCAATTCTATGTCTAGTGGCATATTTTGGTTAAATTATCCCCAAATTCAATGGAATTGCAACCCTTTGCATGCACAGTGCACTCTTCCATCACATGTACAGCTAATTCTCACAGGCAATGTGAATTGGAAGAGATTTCTGAATGTTCTTCTCCCAGCATACACCCCTCCAACCAGACATGCTTTATCTACTCATTTGCTGGATGCAGAGTTCAACAGAGTTAAAGTGAAGGTCAAGCAAATCATAGAGAAAGTAGACTGTATTATTGTCTCTGATGGGTGGTTGAATGTTCGTGGACAAGGAATAATCAACTACATCATCTCCACCCCTCAACCAGTATTCTACAAGAGCACAGACACAAGGGACAACAGACACACCCGTCTCTACATTGCAGATGAGCTGACGGCATTCATCAATGACCTTGGACCACAGATGGTATTTTCACTGGTGACAGACAATGCTGCGAACGTGACGGCTGATTGGTCTAAAGTGGAGGGGTCCTACCCTCACATCACACCCATTGGCTGTGCTGCTCATGAATTGAATATGCTCCTCAAGGACATCATGGCACTGAAAACAATGGATACACTCTACAAGAGAGCCAAGGAAATGGTTAGATGTGAAGGGTCATCAAGTTATAGCAGCAATCTACCTCACCAAGCAAAGTGAGAAGAATAAGAGAACCTCATTAAAGCTGCCCAGCAACACCTGTCGGGGTGGTGTTGTCATCATGTTTGACAGTCTCCTGGAGGGGAAGGAGTCTCTCCAAGAAATAGCCATATCGCAGTCTGCCGATATAGACAGTCCCATCAAGAGGATCCTCCTGGATGATGTATTTTGGGAGAGAGTGGTAAGCAGCCTGAAACACCTGAAACCTATAGCAGTAGCCATTACATGGATTGAGGAAGACAATGCCATCCTGTCTGATGTTCAGACTCTGCTTGCAGATGTAAGAGAATAAATCCGTACTGCCCTGCCCACTTCACTGTTGCCCCAAGCAGAGGAAACTGCAGTTCTGAAATACATCAAAAAGCATGAAGACTTCTGCCTGAAGCCCATACATGCCACAGAGTACATGTTGGACCCCAAGTCTGCTGGCAAGAGCATCCTGTCTGGTGCAGAGATCAACAAGGCCTATGGTGTCCTCACTACCGTGTCTCGCCACCTTGGCCTGGATGAGGGCAAGGTTCTTGGCAGTCTGGCGAAGTACACTTCCATGCAAGGGCTTTGGGATGGAGATGCAATATGGCAGTGGTGCCAACATATCTCATCAGCCACCTGGTGGAAGGGACTTTGTGGATCTGAGGCTCTTTCCCCTGTTGCCTCCATCATCCTCCAAATCCCACCAACATCATCCGCCTCAGAGCGCAACTGGTCCTTGTTTGGGAACACACACACACACCAAATCACGCAACATGCTGACCAATACAAGGGTTGAAAAATGGGTGTCCATCCGGGGTAATTGTAGGCTTTTTGGGCCTGACAACGAGCCATCCTGGTTGGAAAGTGGAAAGTGACAGTGAAGATGAGGCCTCAGAGTCTGATGTTCAGGAGTTGGACATTGAGGAGGTCCAAGGAGAAGACATGGAAGCCTGAGAGGAAGACAACCAAAGCTTTAGTTTCTAGACTATCATTTTACAGATGTATGTTGAAAACGTTTTTGGGAGATGTGATGGATCACTGGGGATCATTCAATATTCCCGTTATTTTGTTGTTCAGTGAAATCATCCCATGTGAAGAGTCAACTAAAGTTTACTTCGTAACTAAATAGTTAAAAAAATATATATATATTGTAATGATTTAATCATTTGTAATTATGTCTACTATGATGAGCTAAAAGGTGTTTGTTTCTGTCTCCATATGATATGGTAAATATATCCAATGCAAAAAAACATCTGTATTTAAATGGTATTCATGTTAATTCCAATATATTCCCTTCAATTCCCATATATTCCCGTTATTTCCCATGGAAAGTTTCCACCTCTGAATATTCGCAAAATGTGAAACCCTATCAACCACACATCTGCCATGCAGAGCCTCAACACGGGGGCCCCTCAGGGGTGCGTGGTTAGTCCCCCTCTGTAGCCAAGCACGACTTCAACACCATCATTACGTTTGCCGACAACACAACGGTGGTAGGCCTGATAACCGACAACGATGAGACAATCTATAGGGAGGAGGTCAGAGACCCGGCAGTGTGGTGCCAGGACAACAACCTCTCCCTCAACATGAGCAAGACAAAGGAGATGATCATAGACTACAGGAAAAAGGAGGCCGAACACGTCCTCGTGGGTTGTAGTGGAGAGGATCGAGAGTTTCAAGTTCCTTGGTGTCCACACCACCAATAAACTATCATGAGCCAAACACACCAAGACAGTCGTGACGAGGGCCCGACAACGCCTTTTCTCCCTCAGAAGACTGAAAAGATTTGGCATGGGTCCACATATGCTCAAAAAGTTCTACAGCTGCATGACCGGTTGCATCACCGCCTGTTATGGCAACTGCTCGGGATCCGACTGTAAGGCATTACAGAGGTTAGTGAGTATAGCCCAGTACGTCACGGGGCTTTTTTACAGGTCAGTCAATCAAGAAAATGATTTTAATAACAGCATTCAAACTGACCCCCTGCAACTGGACACAGACATTTATGAGACTCCTGTTTCCCCAAATCGAGGACGAAGACGGCATTGCTAAATTTGGTCTAAAATTCTCTGTGCTACACCAAACAGTGTCTATCCTATAACTCCCAGTAATGGATACCAAATATCTTTGGTTAAATCACATTATCTGGTGTAACAATCTATAGCTAAAGAGAACTGGTGATCAGCAGGTGATGGGAGAGGTGATCAGAATGAAAGTGCCATTCCAAAGAAACATACAGCTCAAACTGACTTTCAGGTACTCGTGAGTCCTCTTCTTGAAATCCAGCATAATGTCTAATCCCTCGAGAGGGATACAGTTCACGGAATACTGTTCTGCTACAATGACACACGCAGGCAAAGGAATCCTGTTTCTGTATCTAGAATCCACTCCATGAAGAAGCCCAGGCACCACAAGGTATTGTCTGTAAGACAAAAAAACTAAACTGAATTATACTCTATTGTACAGTTTGAACGGCAGTTGAACTGCATAACATCAACATTAGGGTAGACTAGCTGAACATGTATACATGTGCACAGGCACAGAGATTACATTTACAACAATATCTAGCCTAATAGAAAGAAATATGGTATAACCCTCAGCCTTCACACAGTGACCAGACTGTACAAATGCAACTAGGTGTGTAGGCATATTTTATATATATTTTATTTATAGTAAAACCAGCAACAGTAAATTGTTATATTATTGTTTGTCCTCACTGTTAGCTAGTAAACTTCGCTAGCTAGCGAGCTTGGTGGATATACAAAACTTGTTATTTACATCTGTTTGGAATCCTATCTTGCATCATGCGTGTAATTTTGTGAGAATCATAACCGATGTCAACCCTCGTCAATTATGTTACATAGCTAGCTACAGTTATTGATGTTACACAAGTGTGCAACAAGTTACAAATGCAAGGCGTGGCGCATAACGAGTCAGCAGGCGCCAGGCTAACTAGCTAGCCAATTCCAGTCATGTGCTAACATTTGCTGGTAAACCTAGCTTTAGGTATGTTGGTAACATTATAGCTTGTTGTTAAGTAGCTAGCCACATCTACAACTAAAAAGAGGTTTTTACAATCGAGATACAAAACCTTTTCTATTTTTTTGTCATAGATATGGCTACTGGTAGTTATTTAGCTAGCTAACTTAGCAACTAGAATTTTGGGGGGGATTTCTCCCCACTGTATCACAATAGTATATTAGCCAGCAATACACAATAATGGTTTTCATTAGATAAACTACAGTTAGCTAGCTAGGTGGCTTGCAGAAAACTTACTTATCTAGGCACAGTATTTGTCATCTGCCATCTTGGTGCTGGCATCGGCTTGTCGCCGGGCTTCTAACGTTAGCTAAATCCAACTCTTTGTTTCAAATCCTCTTCGTTATATTCCGGTTGAAACACGTACGGTGTGTCACCATGTAGCTAATAGATGCACCATCGTCAGTGTCGACGAGAGGAATCACTTGAAGCCATTGCGTCTAGTCAATTATTTTGGTTTTGCCCAAAGGATTGTTCTTAGTGTCCGTCACCAACGTAGAGGGGATGGGGGCCAGAGCATGAAGAACTGCCCAACAGAAGTTGTAGTCTTTAAGAGACTGAAAAAAATGTGTGTGCTTGTATATTTAGCAATGGGATCCGTGGATAGGAACATCGCTGAAACACATCCATTGGCTCTATCGAAGAAGGAAAATCATATCTATACCCACAAAAACATATAGTGTGATCAGTAGAATATAGAGCCTTATAGTGTGATCAGTAGAACATAGAGCCTTATAGTGTGATCAGTAGAACATAGAGCCTTATAGTGTGATCAGTAGAACATAGAGCCTTATAGTGTGATCAGTAGAACATAGAGCCTTATAGTGTGATCAGTAGAACATAGAGCCTTATAGTGTGATCAGTAGAACATAGAGCCTTATAGTGTGATCAGTAGAACATAGAGCCTTATAGTGTGATCAGTAGAATATAGAGCCTTATAGTGTGATCAGTAGAACATAGAGCCTTATAGTGTGATCAGTAGAACATAGAGCCTTATAGTGTGATCAGTAGAATATAGAGCCTTATAGTGTGATCAGTAGAACATAGAGCCTTATAGTGTAATCAGTAGAACATAGAGCCTTATAGTGTGATCAGTAGAACATAGAGCCTTATAGTGTGAACAGTAGAACATAGAGCCTTATAGTGTGATCAGTAGAACATAGAGCCTTATAGTGTGATCAGTAGAACATAGAGCCTTATAGTGTGATCAGTAGAACATAGAGTCCTATAGTGTGATCAGTAGAACATAGAGCCTTATAGTGTGATCAGTAGAACATAGAGCCTTATAGTGTGAACAGTAGAACATAGAGCCTTCGCGAAATGCCACAAAGCAGGACTACATGTATTTTTAGATCTTTCCCCCCTATCAATACACCGGAAGCCATCATAGGGTGTGTCATTCAGCTCGTGAAGCGGCTGACCTGCCTTCCTTCTGGGCAATAATGCGTGAAACACATCAAACTGTCCTAGAAATGCCTCAGACATGATGAAAACAAGCCCAGATTCCCCCAGGGTGAATTTTCCCTTTAATGTTTTGTACACTCAGTGAAGATACGCATAGATAGCATTTAGATTTCTAGTACAGTATTATTTGGGTTGTTAATTGGATTCGTTCTGACAGTCGCGATTTCAAGTTTCTATTTTTTTTTATTATTTGTGTACGTGTTTGACATTATACTGCACTGTTAGGAGCTAGTGACATAAGCATCACACCCATGGTGACGTCTCTCTGGTTGGCAAGTCTGACATCACTACTGACATCACACCCATGGTGACGACGCTCTGGTTGGCAAGTCTGACATCACTACTGACATCACACCCATGGTGACGTCTCTCTGGTTGGCAAGTCTGACATCACTACTGACATCACACCCATGGTGACGTCTCTCTGGTTGGCAAGTCTGACATCACTACTGACATCACACCCATGGTGACATCGCTCTGGTTGACAAGTCTGACATCACTACTGACATCACACCCATGGTGACGTCTCTCTGGTTGGCAAGTCTGACATCACTACTGATGCTGTATTCCATACCCTTCATCTTAACCTTTCTGTTTATTTCTCCCGTTTGGGCCTACGTTAGCCATTTAGCGTGAGCTCGGCTATCCGGGGGGGGGGGGGAGTAAACTTGTCAACGTGACGTATTCTCGAATGGGGACAGGGACCATAAACAAATTAGAACATTTTAGCACCAAAACAAATAAGGGCCGAGTTTTCAGCTTCTCAATGGTTGGCTGGTAGCCTCATGTCTGCCTCACCGCTCACACAATGCAACACATTAAACTCCTGGGTATTTTTTAAAAGTCTATTATCTTGATTTAAAATGTTTTTCCTGACCGGTAATGTAATTGTTCTGAACCGCGAGCCGGCCCGCGGGTTGAAGGAATGTTTTCATTCCACCTGATTGTGTTGAGGCTCAACCCCCGGGGAACCCTGGGTACACAACGTACACACACACACACACACACACACACACACACACACACACACACACACACACACACACACACACACACACACACACACACACACACACACACACACACACACACACACACATCCTTGTCAACGGTGTGACATCACTGTCCAAGCACTAAAGGACGTATTATATAAACCATCTGGCTAATACCAAACACCTACAGACCCACATGACCTGACAGTGAGTTAACCATGGGTGGAGGAAAACAAGCCTGTCATGCAGGCCCAATTAAACCCAGTCTTAAGGCATCCGAGGAATGTTATAGTCTATTATAAAGGTTTGGAAAGGGAAGGACCCTTTTAGGTTGGGAAGGGACCGTTTGTGAAGGGAACACAAGGCTGTTTACGTGACATTTAGTTTACTACTGTTTGTGAAGGGAACACAAGGCTGTTTACTTCAGGTACATTATCCATTTAGTATACGTTTATAAAAACACATCACTGACAAACTGAAATGCTCCACCCACACAGACAGTGTGGTGAAGGGGCAACAGTGAAATTTGGCTTGTCACCTAAAACCCTCACAAACTTTTACAGATGCACAATTGAGAGCATCCTGTCAGGCTGCATCACCACCTGGTACGGCAACTGTACCGCCCACAACCGCAAGGCTCTCCAGAGGGTGGTGCGATCTGCCCAACGCATCACCAGGGCAAACTACCTGCCCTCCAGGGCACCTACAGCACCCAATGTCACAGGAAGACCAAAAAGATCATCAAGGACAACAACCATCCGAGCCACTCGAAAACAGCTTCTGTCACGCTGGATTCGGGAGGAATGTGTTGGGATTTTATTTCTTCTTTCGTATTTTATTTAATTTATTTCACCATTATTTAATCAGGTAGTCTAGTTGTGAACAAGTTCTCATTTGCAACTGCGACCCTGACCAAGATAAAGCAAAGCAGTGTGAACAGACAACAACACAGTTACACATGAAGTAAACAATAAACAAGTCAATAACATAGTAGAAAAAAAAATCTATATACATTGTGTGCAAAAGGCATGAGGAGGTAGGTAATAAATAGGCCATAGGAGTGAATAATTACAATTTAGCAGATTAACACTGGAGTGATAAATGAGCAGATGAACATGTGGTGTGTAAAAGAGCAGAAAAGTAAATAAATGAAAACAGTATGGGGATGAGGTAGGTAAATTGGGTGGGCTATATACCGATGGACTATGTACAGCTGCAGTGATCGGTTAGCTGCTCAGATAGCGGATGTTTAAAGTTGGTGAGGGAGATAAAAGTCTACAACTTCAGAGATTTTTGCAATTCGTTCCAGTCGCAGGCAGCAGAGAACTGGAAGGAAAGGCGGCCAAATGAGGTGTTGGCTTTAGGGATGATCAGTGAGATACACCTGCTGGAGCGCATGCTACGGGTGGGTGTTACCATCGTGACCAGTGAACTGAGATAAGGACGAAGACTGCTCGTTATGGGGCACACCTGTCACCATCGTTACGTGCACCTGCAGGTTGTCAGACTCACCTGGACTCCATCACTTCCTTGATTACTTTCCCTATATATGTCACTCCCTTTGGTTCCTTCCCTATATATGTCACTCCCTTTGGTTCCTTCCCTATATATGTCACTTCTTCCCTATATATGTCACTCCCTTTGGTTCCTTCCCTATATATGTCACTCCCTTTGGTTCCTTCCCTATATATGTCACTTCTTCCCTATATATGTCACTCCCTTTGGTTCCTTCCCTATATATGTCACTTCTTCCCTATATATGTCACTCCCTTTGGTTCCTTCCCTATATATGTCACTTCTTCCCTATATATGTCACTCCCTTTGGTTCCTTCCCTATATATGTCACTCCCTTTGGTTCCTTCCCTATATATGTCACTCCTTCCCTATATATGTCTCTCCCTTTGGTTCCTTCCCTATATATGTCACTCCCTTTGGTTCCTTCCCTATATATGTCACTCCTTCCCTATATATGTCACTCCCTTTGGTTCCTTCCCTATATATGTCACTCCCTTTGGTTCCTTCCCTATATATGTCACTCCCTTTGGTTCCTTCCCTATATATGTCACTTCTTCCCTATATATGTCACTCCTTCCCTATATATGTCACTCCCTTTGGTTCCTTCCCTATATATGTCACTTCTTCCCTATATATGTCTCTCCCTTTGGTTCCTTCCCTATATATGTCACTCCCTTTGGTTCCTTCCCTATATATGTCTCTCCCTTTGGTTCCTTCCCTATATATGTCACTCCCTTTGGTTCCTTCCCTATATATGTCCCTCCCTTTGGTTCCTTCCCTATATATGTCCCTCCCTTTGGTTCCTTCCCTATATATGTCACTCCCTTTGGTTCCTTCCCTATATATGTCACTCCCTTTGGTTCCTTCCCTATATATGTCTCTCCCTTTGGTTCCTTCCCTATATATGTCTCTCCCTTTGGTTCCTTCCCTATATATGTCTCTCCCTTTGGTTCCTTCCCTATATATGTCACTCCCTTTGGTTCCTTCCCTATATATGTCTCTCCCTTTGGTTCCTTCCCTATATATGTCACTCCCTTTGGTTCCTTCCCTATATATGTCACTCCCTTTGGTTCCTTCCCTATATATGTCCCTCCCTTTGGTTCCTTCCCTATATATGTCCCTCCCATTGGTTCCTTCCCTATATATGTCACTCCCTTTGGTTACTTCCCTATATATGTCACTCCCTTTGGTTCCTTCCCTATATATGTCACTTCTTCCCTATATATGTCACTCCTTCCCTATATATGTCACTCCCTTTGGTTCCTTCCCTATATATGTCACTTCTTCCCTATATATGTCTCTCCCTTTGGTTCCTTCCCTATATATGTCCCTCCCTTTGGTTCCTTCCCTATATATGTCCCTCCCATTGGTTCCTTCCCTATATATGTCACTCCTTCCCTATATATGTCACTCCCTTTGGTTCCTTCCCTATATATGTCACTCCCTTTGGTTCCTTCCCTATATATGTCACTCCCTTTGGTTCCTTCCCTATTTATGTCACTTCTTCCCTATATATGTCACTCCTTCCCTATATATGTCACTCCCTTTGGTTCCTTCCCTATATATGTCACTTCTTCCCTATATATGTCTCTCCCTTTGGTTCCTTCCCTATATATGTCACTCCCTTTGGTTCCTTCCCTATATATGTCTCTCCCTTTGGTTCCTTCCCTATATATGTCACTCCCTTTGGTTCCTTCCCTATATATGTCCCTCCCTTTGGTTCCTTCCCTATATATGTCCCTCCCTTTGGTTCCTTCCCTATATATGTCACTCCCTTTGGTTCCTTCCCTATATATGTCACTCCCTTTGGTTCCTTCCCTATATATGTCTCTCCCTTTGGTTCCTTCCCTATATATGTCTCTCCCTTTGGTTCCTTCCCTATATATGTCTCTCCCTTTGGTTCCTTCCCTATATATGTCACTCCCTTTGGTTCCTTCCCTATAT
Organism: Oncorhynchus mykiss; assembly: GCF_057628025.1. Classification (NCBI taxonomy): domain Eukaryota; kingdom Metazoa; phylum Chordata; class Actinopteri; order Salmoniformes; family Salmonidae; genus Oncorhynchus; species Oncorhynchus mykiss. The sequence continues at coordinate 6,213,993 of NC_143033.1, read as the reverse complement.
ATGTCCCTCCCATTGGTTCCTTCCCTATATATGTCACTTCTTCCCTATATATGTCACTCCCTTTGGTTCCTTCCCTATATATGTCACTTCTTCTCTATATATGTCTCTCCCTTTGGTTCCTTCCCTATATATGTCACTTCTTCCCTATATATGTCACTCCCTTTGGTTCCTTCCCTATATATGTCACTCCCTTTGGTTCCTTCCCTATATATGTCTCTCCCTTTGGTTCCTTCCCTATATATGTCTCTCCCTTTGGTTCCTTCCCTATATATGTCCCTCCCTTTGGTTCCTTCCCTATATATGTCACTCCCTTTGGTTCCTTCCCTATATATGTCTCTCCCTTTGGTTCCTTTCCTATATATGTCACTCCCTTTGGTTCCTTCCCTATATATGTCACTTCTTCCCTATATATGTCACTCCCTTTGGTTCCTTCCCTATATATGTCACTTCTTCCCTATATATGTCCCTCCCTTTGGTTCCTTCCCTATATATGTCACTCCCTTTGGTTCCTTTCCTATATATATGTCACTCCCTTTGGTTCCTTCCCTATATATGTCACTCCCTTTGGTTCCTTCCCTATTTATGTCACTTCTTCCCTATATATGTCACTCCTTCCCTATATATGTCACTCCCTTTGGTTCCTTCCCTATATATGTCACTTCTTCCCTATATATGTCTCTCCCTTTGGTTCCTTCCCTATATATGTCACTCCCTTTGGTTCCTTCCCTATATATGTCTCTCCCTTTGGTTCCTTCCCTATATATGTCACTCCCTTTGGTTCCTTCCCTATATATGTCCCTCCCTTTGGTTCCTTCCCTATATATGTCCCTCCCTTTGGTTCCTTCCCTATATATGTCACTCCCTTTGGTTCCTTCCCTATATATGTCACTCCCTTTGGTTCCTTCCCTATATATGTCTCTCCCTTTGGTTCCTTCCCTATATATGTCTCTCCCTTTGGTTCCTTCCCTATATATGTCTCTCCCTTTGGTTCCTTCCCTATATATGTCACTCCCTTTGGTTCCTTCCCTATATATGTCCCTCCCATTGGTTCCTTCCCTATATATGTCACTTCTTCCCTATATATGTCACTCCCTTTGGTTCCTTCCCTATATATGTCACTTCTTCTCTATATATGTCTCTCCCTTTGGTTCCTTCCCTATATATGTCACTTCTTCCCTATATATGTCACTCCCTTTGGTTCCTTCCCTATATATGTCTCTCCCTTTGGTTCCTTCCCTATATATGTCTCTCCCTTTGGTTCCTTCCCTATATATGTCCCTCCCTTTGGTTCCTTCCCTATATATGTCACTCCCTTTGGTTCCTTCCCTATATATGTCTCTCCCTTTGGTTCCTTTCCTATATATGTCACTCCCTTTGGTTCCTTCCCTATATATGTCACTTCTTCCCTATATATGTCACTCCCTTTGGTTCCTTCCCTATATATGTCACTTCTTCCCTATATATGTCCCTCCCTTTGGTTCCTTCCCTATATATGTCACTCCCTTTGGTTCCTTTCCTATATATATGTCACTCCCTTTGGTTCCTTCCCGAAATTCGGCTTGTCACCAAAAGCACTCACAAACTTCTACAGATGCACAATCGAGAGCATCCTGGCGGGCTGTATCACCGCCTGGTATGGCAACTGCACCGCCCTCAACCGTAAGGCTCTCCAGAGGGTAGTGAGGTCTGCACAACGCATCACCGGGGGCAAACTACCTGCCCTCCAGGACACCTACACCACCCGATGTCACAGGAAGGCCATAAAGATCATCAAGGACATCAACCACCCGAGCCACTGCCTGTTCACCCCGCTATCATCCAGAAGGCGAGGTCAGTACAGGTGCATCAAAGCTGGGACCGAGAGACTGAAAAACAGCTTCTATCTCAAGGCCATCAGACTGTTAAACAGCCACCACTAACACTGAGTGGCTGCTGCCAACACACTGACACTGACTCAACTCCAGCCACTTTAATAATGGGAATTGATGGGAAATGATGTAAATATATCACTAGCCACTTTAAACAATGCTACCTTATATAAATGTTACTTACCCTACATTATTCATCTCATATGCATACGTATATACTGTACTCTATATCATCGACGGTATCCTTATGTAATACATGTATCACTAGCCACTTTATACTATACTATGCCACTTTGTTTACATACTCATCTCATTTGTACATACTGTACCCGATACCATCTACTGTATCTTGCCTATGCTGCTCTGTACCATCACTCATTCATATATCCTTATGTACATATTCTTTATCCCCTTACACTGTGTACAAGACAGTAGTTTTGGAATTGTTAGTTAGATTACTTGTTATTACTGCATTGTCGGAACTAGAAGCACAAGCATTTTGCTACACTCGCATTAACATCTGCTAACCATGTGTATGTGACAAATAAAATTTGATTTGATTTGATTTATATATGTCACTTCTTCCCTATATATGTCACTCCCTTTGGTTCCTTCCCTATATATGTCACTTCTTCTCTATATATGTCTCTCCCTTTGGTTCCTTCCCTATATATGTCACTTCTTCCCTATATATGTCACTCCCTTTGGTTCCTTCCCTATATATGTCACTCCCTTTGGTTCCTTCCCTATATATGTCTCTCCCTTTGGTTCCTTCCCTATATATGTCTCTCCCTTTGGTTCCTTCCCTATATATGTCCCTCCCTTTGGTTCCTTCCCTATATATGTCACTCCCTTTGGTTCCTTCCCTATATTTGTCTCTCCCTTTGGTTCCTTTCCTATATATGTCACTCCCTTTGGTTCCTTCCCTATATATGTCACTCCTTCCCTATATATGTCTCTCCCTTTGGTTCCTTCCCTATATATGTCCCTCCCTTTGGTTCCTTCCCTATATATGTCTCTCCCTTTGGTTCCTTTCCTATATATGTCTCTCCCTTTGGTTCCTTCCCTATATATGTCACTCCCTTTGGTTCCTTCCCTATATATGTCTCTCCCTTTGGTTCCTTCCCTATATATATCTCTCCCTTTGGTTCCTTCCCTTTGGTTCCTTCCCTATATATGTCACTCCCTTTGGTTCCTTCTCTATATATATCTCTCCCTTTGGTTCCTTCCCTATATATGTCACTCCCTTTGGTTCCTTCCCTATATATGTCCCTCCCTTTGGTTCCTTCCCTATTTATGTCCCTCCCATTGGTTCCTTCCCCAGGCCTCATTGTTTCTGTTTCATGTCTGTGCGTTGTTCGTGGTTCTTGTTTTATATTGTGTTGTGTTTATTTTATTAAAACATTCACTCCTTGAACATGCTTCCCGATCCTCAGCCATCATTGTTACAATATACTGTATTTTATACCATCTATTGCATCTTTGCCTATGCCGCTCTGTCATTGCTCATCCATATATTTATATGTACATATTCTCATTCAACCCTTTAGATTTGTGTGTATTAGGTAGTTGTTGGGGAATTGTTAGATTACATGTTAGATATTGCTGCACTGTCGGAAACTAGAAGCACAATATGAAAAGTGGTACTCAGTGATGTGTTCTGTTGGATTTGCCCCAAAAATAACACTTTGTATTCAGGACATAAAGTTAATTTCTTAGCTATATAAAAAATATTTTATTTTATTTTATTTATTTCACTAGGCAAGTCAGTTAAAAACAAATTCTTCAGCCAAACCCTAACGACACTGGACTGATTGTGCCGCCACCCTATGGGACACCCAATCACAGCAGGTTATGATACAGCCTGGATTCGAACCAGGCTCTGTAGTGACGCCTCTAGGACTGAGATGCAGTCTATATACAAGAGGTACCAGTACTGAGTAATGATAACTAGGCTATATACACAGGGTACCAGTACTGAGTAATGATAACTAGGCTATATACAAGGGGTACCAGTACTGAGTAATGATAACTAGGCTATATACATGGGGTACCAGTACTGAGTAATGATAACTAGGCTATATACAAGGGGTACCAGTACTGAGTAATGATAACTAGGCTATATACATGGGGTACCAGTACTGAGTAATGATAACTAGTCTATATACACAGGGTACCAGTACTGAGTAGTGATAACTAGTCTATATACACAGGGTACCAGTACTGAGTAATGATAACTAGGCTATATACATGGGGTACCAGTACTGAGTAATGATAACTAGGCTATATACATGGGGTACCAGTACTGAGTAATGATAACTAGGCTATATACACAGGGTACCAGTACTGAGTAATGATAACTTGGCTATATAGAATGGGTACCAGTTCCGATAGATAAGTATTCAGAACCTTTCCTATGACACTCGAAATTGAGCTCAGGTTCATCCTGTTTCCATTGATCATCCTTGAGATGTTTCTACAACTTGATTGGAGCCCACCTGTGATAAATTCAATTGATTGGACATGATTTGGAAAGGCTCACACCTGTCTATATAAGGTCCCACAGTTCACAGTGCATGTCAGAGCAAAAACCAAGCCATGAGGCTAATGGAATTCATCATTCTTAAATGGTCAGGGAGGTGATAAAGAACTCGATGGTCACTCTGACAGAGCTCCAGAGTTCCTCTGTGAAGATGGGAAAACCTTCCAGAAAGACAACCATCTCTGCAGCACTCCACCAATCAGGCCTTTATGGTAAACTGGCCAGACAGAAGCCACTCTTCAGTGAAAGGCACATGACAGCCGAGTTAGAGTTTGCCAAATGGCACCTAAAGACTCTTAGACCATGAGAAACAAGATTGAACTCTTTGTCCTGAAAGCTAAGGGTCATGTCTGGAGGAAACCTGGCACCATCCCCACGGTGAAGCATGGTGGTGGCAGCATCATGTTGTAGGGATATTTTTCAGCGGCAGGAACTGGGAGACTAGTCAGGATCAAGGGAAAGATGAACGGAACAATGTACAGAGAGATCCAGAGCGGTCAGGACCTCAGACTGGGACGGAGGATCACCTTCCGACAGGACAACAACCCTAAGCACACAGCCACGACAACACAGGAGTGGCTTCAGGACAAGTCTCTAAATGCGCTTGAGTGGCCCAGCCAGCACCCGGATTTGAACCCGATCTAACATCTATGGAGAGACCTGAAAATAGCTGTGCAGCAACGCTCCCCATCCAACCTGACAGTGCTTGAGAGGAGCTGCAGAGAAGAATGGGAGAAACTCCCCAATTACAGGTGTGCCAAACTTGTAGCATCATACCCAGGAAGACGCAATGCTGTAATCGCTGACAAAGGTGCTTCAACAAAGTGCTGAGTAAAGAGTCTGAATACTTACTTTTTTATATATATTTGTTATTAGCAAACATTTCTAAAAACCAGTTTTTTACTTTGTCATTATGGGGTATTGTGTGCAGATTGATTAGGGAGGGAGGGAACAATTTAATCAATTTTAGAATAAGGCTGTAACGTAACAAATTGTGGAACAAGTCAAGGGGTCTGAATACTTTCCCGAAAGGCACTGTAGGTAGGGATGATGTGACTAGGCAACAGATAATACCCTGAGGTAGCAGAGAGTCAATGACTTGAGTGGCTGGAGTCTTTTTTTATACATTCTTTTGTACTTTTTACCCCTTTTTTGACCCCAAATTCGTGGTATCCAATTGGTAGTTACAGTCTTGTCCCATCGCTGCAACTCCCGTACGGACTCGGGAGAGGCAAAGGTCGAGAGCCAGCCTCCGAAACACGACTCTGCCAAGCTGCACCGCTTCTTGACACACTGCTCGTTTAACCCGGAAGCCAACAGAGCCAAATGTGTCGAAACAAGCGTGCATGCGCACGGCCAACACAAGAGTCGCTAGAGCTTGATGGGACAAGGACAACCAGGCCGGCCAAACCCTGCCCTAACCTGGGTGAAGCTAGGCCAATTGTGCACCGCCTCATGGGTCTCCCAGCTAGATCCTTTGACAATTCTTTAGGGCCTTTCTGTGACACCGCCTGGTATAGAGGTCCTGGATGGCAGGAAGCTCGGCCCCAGTGATGTACATGGTTGACAGCGTTACCCTCTGTAGCGCCTTGAAGTCGGATGCCAAGCAGTTGCCATACCAGGCGGTGATGCAACCGGTCAAGATGCTCTCGATGGTGCAGCTGTATTTTTCTTTTTGAGGATCTGACCTTTTCAGCCTCCTGAGGGGGAAGAGGCGTTGTCGTGCCCCCTTCACGACTGTGTTGGTGTGCTTGGACCGTGATAATTCCTTACAGAGGAACTTGTAGTTCTCGACCCGCTCCACTACAGGCCTGTTCGATGTGAATGGGGGTGTGCTCGTCCCTCCGTTTCCTGTAGTCCACGATCAGCTCCAATAGGCTGCCTCATCGTCGTTGGTGATCAGGCCTACCACCGTCGTGTCCTCAGTAAACTTGGTGTTGGAGACATGCACGGTCATGCAGTCGTGGGTGAATAGGGAGTACAGGAGGGGACTAAGCACGCACCCTTTAGAGGCCCCCTTGTTAATGGTCAGCGTGGCGGATGTGTTGTTGACCACCTGGTGTTGGCCCGTCAGGAAGTCCAGGATCCAGTTGCAGATGGAGGTTTTCAGTCCCAGGGTCCTTACCTTAGTGATGAGTTTGGAGGACACTATGGTGTTGAACGATAAGCTGTAGTCAATGAACAGAATTCTCACATAGGTGTTCCTCTTGTCCAAGTGGGAGAGGACAGTGTGGAGTGCAATAGAGATTGCATCCGTTGAGGCGGTATGTGAATAGGAGTGGGTCCAGGGAGTCTGGGGTGATGGTGTTGATGTGAGTCATGACCAGCCTTTAAAAGCATTTCATGGCTACAGATGTGAGTGCTTACGGGGTGAAAGTCATTTAGACAGGTTACCATGGAGTTCTTGAGCACAGGGACTATGGTGGTCTGCTTGAAACATGTAGCTATTACAGAGTGGGTCAGGGAGAGGTTGAAAATGTCTGTGAAGAAAATAAAAATGTCACCAGCGGCTAAATCCTGCATGGCAGCCGACCGAGGATGAAATATAATGAAATATTCCCACCTACTGTATCAGGCCCACAGAGAGAGATGTGGGAGAGAAAGAGAGCGAGAAAGAGAGCGAGAGAGATGTGGGAGAGAAAGTTATGGAGAAAGAGAGCGAGAGCGAGAGGGGGGAGAGAGATGTGGGAGAGAAAGTTAGAGAGAAAGAGAGCGAGAGCGAGAGACAGGGGGAGAGAAAGTTATAGAGAAAGAGAGCGAGAGACAGGGGGAGAGAGATGTGGGAGAGAAAGTTAGAGAGAAAGAGAGCGAGAGACAGGGGGAGAGAGATGTGGGAGAGAAAGTTAGAGAGAAAGAGAGCGAGAGAGAGAGAGACAGAGAGACATAGAGACATAGAGAGATAGAGACAGAGAGAGAGAGAAAGAGAGAGAGAGAGACAGAGAGAGAGAGAGACAGAGAGAGAGAGAGAGAGAGAGCAGAGAGAGAGAGAGACAGATAGAGAGAGCAGAGAGAGAGAGAGAGAGAGGTCGCCACTACAACCTATTTATTGCCTTACCTCCCTAATCTTACCTCATTTGCATATTCTTTATATAGACTTTTCTATTGTATTATTGACTGTATGTTTGTTTATCCCATGTGTAACTCTGTGTTGTTTGTGTTGCACTGCTTTGCTTTATCTTGGCCTGGTCGCAGTTGTAAATGAGAACTTGTTTTCAACTGGCCTACCTGGTTAAATAAAGGTGAATTATATATATTTTTAAAGTTGATCATTATCTCTGTGGTAGGTAGGTGATGACTTCAGTAGTTGATCATTATCTCTGTGGTAGGTAGGTGATGGTTTCAGTAGTTGATCATTATCTCTGTGTTAGGTAGGTGATGACTTCAGTAGTTGATCATTATCTCTGTGGTAGGTAGGTGATGGTTTCAGTAGTTGATCATTATCTCTGTGTTAGGTAGGTGATGACTTCAGTAGTTGATCATTATCTCTGTGGTAGGTAGGTGATGGTTTCAGTAGTTGATCATTATCTCTGTGGTAGGTAGGTAATGGTTTCAGTAGTTGATCATTATCTCTGTGGTAGGTAGGTGATGGTTTCAGTAGTTGATCATTATCTCTGTGGTAGGTAGGTGATGGTTTCAGTAGTTGATCATTATCTCTGTGGTAGGTAGGTGATGGTTTCAGTAGTTGATCATTATCTCTGTGTTAGGTAGGTGATGACTTCAGTAGTTGATCATTATCTCTGTGGTAGGTAGGTGATGGTTTCAGTAGTTGATCATTATCTCTGTGTTAGGTAGGTGATGACTTCAGTAGTTGATCATTATCTCTGTGGTAGGTAGGTGATGGTTTCAGTAGTTGATCATTATCTCTGTGATAGGTAATAGTTTCAGTAGTTGATCATTATCTCTGTGGTAGGTAGGTGATGGTTTCAGTAGTTGATCATTATCTCTGTGGTAGGTAGGTGATAGTTTCAGTAGTTGATCATTATATCTGTGGTAGGTAGGTGATGGTTTCAGTAGTTGATCATTATCTCTGTGGTAGGTAGGTGATGGTTTCAGTAGTTGATCATTATCTCTGTGGTAGGTAGGTGATGGTTTCAGTAGTTGATCATTATCTCTGTGATAGGTAGGTGATGGTTTCAGTAGTTGATCATTATCTTTGTGGTAGGTAGGTGATGGTTTCATTAGTTGATCATTATCTCTGTGGTAGGTAAGTGATGGTTTCAGTAGTTGATCATTATCTATGTGGTAGGTAGGTGATGGTTTCAGTAGTTGATCATTATCTCTGTGGTAGGTAATAGTTTCAGTAGTAGATCATTATCTCTGTGGTAGGTAGGTGATGGTTTCAGTAGTTGATCATTATCTATGTGGTAGGTAGGTGATGGTTTCAGTAGTTGATCATTATCTCTGTGGTAGGTAATAGTTTCAGTAGTTGATCATTATCTCTGTGGTAGGTAGGTGATAGTTTCAGTAGTTGATCATTATCTCTGTGGTAGGTAGGTGATAGTTTCAGTAGTTGATCATTATATCTGTGGTAGATAGGTGATGGTTTCAGTAGTAGATCATTATCTCTGTGGTAGGTAGGTGATGGCTTCAGTAGTTGATCATTATCTCTGTGGTAGGTAGGTAGGTGATGGTTTCAGTAGTTGATCATTATCTCTGTGGTAGGTAGGTAATGGTTTCAGTAGTTGATCATTATCTCTGTGGTAGGTAGGTGATGGTTTCAGTAGTTGATCATTATCTCTGTGGTAGGTAGGTAATGGTTTCAGTAGTTGATCATTATCTCTGTGGTAGGTAGGTAATGGTTTCAGTAGTTGATCATTATCTCTGTGGTAGGTAGGTGATGGTTTCAGTAGTTGATAATTATCTCTGTGGTAGGTAGGTAATGGTTTCAGTAGTTGATCATTATCTCTGTGGTAGGTAGGTAATGGTTTCAGTAGTTGATCATTATCTTTGTGGTAGGTAGGTGATGGTTTCAGTAGTTGATCATTATCTCTGTGGTAGGTAGGTAATGGTTTCAGTAGTTGATCATTATCTCTGTGGTAGGTAGGTAATGGTTTCAGTAGTAGATCATTATCTCTGTGGTAGGTAGGTGATGGTTTCAGTAGTAGATCATTATCTCTGTGGTAGGTAGGTAATGGTTTCAGTAGTTGATCATTATCTCTGTGGTAGGTAGGTGATGGTTTCAGTAGTTGATCATTATCTCTGTGGTAGGTAGGTAATGGTTTCAGTAGTTGATCATTATCTCTGTGGTAGGTAGGTGATGGTTTCAGTAGTTGATCATTATCTCTGTGGTAGGTAGGTGATGGTTTCATTAGTTGATCATTATCTCTGTGGAAGGTAGGTGATGGTTTCAGTAGTAGATCATTATCTCTGTGGTAGGTAGGTGATGGTTTCAGTAGTTGATCATTATCTCTGTGGTAGGTAGGTAATGGTTTCAGTAGTTGATCATTATCTCTGTGGTAGGTAGGTGATGGTTTCAGTAGTAGATCATTATCTCTGTGGTAGGTAGGTGATGGTTTCAGTAGTTGATCATTATCTCTGTGGTAGGTAGGTAATGGTTTCAGTAGTTGATCATTATCTCTGTGGTAGGTAGGTGATGGTTCCAGTAGTAGATCATTATCTCTGTGGTAGGTAGGTGATGGTTCCAGTAGTTGATCATTATCTCTGTGGTAGGTAGGTGATGGTTTCAGTAGTAGATCATTATCTCTGTGGTAGGTGAAAGAGACACATCTCTTTGTCACAAGAAGACTCAAGGTGCATCCAAAATGGGGCCCTATTTCTTCCACAGTGACCTACGTTTGACCAGGGCATAGGTGCTGGTCAACAGTAGTGACTGCCAGCAATTCACCAGGGTTGTATTCATTAGTGCACAGCAACAGAAAATAAAAACAAAGGGTTTGGTATTGTACAAGTTGTACGGGTCCCCATTTAGGCTCTTTTGCTTCCGTTTCGTTCCTAGTGAATATGAGCGAGCAACCAATCAGGTCATCAGCAACATTCAGATGGAGCATAATGAAGGCTACCCTGTGATCCAGCCTCCAGCCAAAATGACATTTACCTGATTACTGCCAGCACAATTCAACTCAATTTGACATCTCTATGGAAACTCGTTTTCCTATTTACTAGCAGTAATGCACTTAGTCAGAGCTTTTGTTACCAAACGAGCAGAGACAGAGCAACCCACAACTCTTGGAATGCGGCTAGGTTCTGTTTTAAAGCGATATTTCGGGGTTAACTCCTAAACAGCTAGTTACTTCAGGGTTAACTCCTAAACAGCTAGAGTTACTTCAGGGTTAACTCCTAAACAGCTAGAGTTACTTCAGGGTTAACTCCTAAACAGCTAGAGTTACTTCAGGGTTAACTCCTAAACAGCTAGAGTTACTTCAGGGTTAACTCCTAAACAGCTAGAGTTACTTCAGGGTTAACTCCTAAACAGCTAGAGTTACTTCAGGGTTAACTCCTAAACAGCTAGAGGTACTTCCGGGTTAACTCCTAAACAGCTAGAGTTACTTCAGGGTTAACTCTTAAACAGCTAGAGGTACTTCCGGGTTAACTCCTAAACAGCTAGATTTACTTCAGGGTTAACTCCTAAACAGCTAGAGTTACTTCAGGGTTAACTCCTAAACAGCTAGAGTTACTTCAGGGTTAACTCCTAAACAGCTAGATTTACTTCAGGGTTAACTCCTAAACAGCTAGAGTTACTTCAGGGTTAACTCCTAAACAGCTAGAGGTACTTCAGGGTTAACTCCTAAACAGCTAGAGGTACTTCAGGGTTAACTCCTAAACAGCTAGAGGTACTTCAGGGTTAACTCCTAAACAGCTAGAGGTACTTCAGGGTTAACTCCTAAACAGCTAGAGGTACTTCAGGGTTAACTCCTAAACAGCTAGAGGTACTTCAGGGTTAACTCCTAAACAGCTAGAGGTACTTCAGGGTTAACTCCTAAACAGCTAGAGGTACTTCAGGGTTAACTCCTAAACAGCTAGTTACTTCAGGGTTAACTCCTAAACAGCTAGAGTTACTTCAGGGTTAACTCCTAAACAGCTAGAGGTACTTCAGGGTTAACTCCTAAACAGCTAGAGTTACTTCAGGGTTAACTCCTAAACAGCTAGAGTTACTTCAGGGTTAACTCCTAAACAGCTAGAGGTACTTCAGGGTTAACTCCTAAACAGCTAGTTACTTCAGGGTTAACTCCTAAACAGCTAGAGGTACTTCCGGGTTAACTCCTAAACAGCTAGAGTTACTTCAGGGTTAACTCCTAAACAGCTAGTTACTTCAGGGTTAACTCCTAAACAGCTAGTTACTTCAGGGTTAACTCCTAAACAGCTAGAGTTACTTCAGGGTTAACTCCTAAACAGCTAGTTACTTCAGGGTTAACTCCTAAACAGCTAGAGTTACTTCAGGGTTAACTCCTAAACAGCTAGAGTTACTTCAGGGTTAACTCCTAAACAGCTAGAGTTACTTCAGGGTTAACTCCTAAACAGCTAGAGTTACTTCAGGGTTAACTCCTAAACAGCTAGAGTTACTTCAGGGTTAACTCCTAAACAGCTAGAGTTACTTCAGGGTTAACTCCTAAACAGCTAGAGTTACTTCAGGGTTAACTCCTAAACAGCTAGAGTTACTTCAGGGTTAACTCCTAAACAGCTAGAGTTACTTCAGGGTTAACTCCTAAACAGCTAGAGTTACTTCAGGGTTAACTCCTAAACAGCTAGAGTTACTTCAGGGTTAACTCCTAAACAGCTAGAGTTACTTCAGGGTTAACTCCTAAACAGCTAGAGGTACTTCAGGGTTAACTCCTAAACAGCTAGATTTACTTCAGGGTTAACTCCTAAACAGCTAGAGGTACTTCAGGGTTAACTCCTAAACAGCTAGAGGTACTTCAGGGTTAACTCCTAAACAGCTAGGTTCAGGGTTAACTCTCAATCCTAAACAGCTAGAGGTACTTCAGGGTTAACTCCTAAACAGCTAGGTTCAGGGTTAACTCTCAATCCTAAACAGCTAGGTTGCACTTCCTCAGACTCAGATGAACTTGTAGATGCCATTTCTGTATGTCTCTGTATCCAGTATGAAAGAAGTGAAAGGTTGTTTCGTGAGCCAATGCTAACTAGGATGAGGGAAATGACTCTGGGGAAGTAGATATGGGGCCTCATTGGCAAAATCCCATAGTATCTCTTTACATAAACATCTCTAGGTCGCATCTCAATTGTCTGTGTTTTCTTCCACTCGTCCCTCTAGGTCGCATCTCAATTGTCTGTGTTTTCTTCCACTCGTCCCTCTAGGTCGCATCTCAATTGTCTGTGTTTTCTTCCACTCGTCCCTCTAGGTCGCATCTCAATTGTCTGTGTTTTCTTCCACTCCTCCCTCTAGGTCGCATCTCAATTGTCTGTGTTTTCTTCCACTCCTCCCTCTAGGTCGCATCTCAATTGTCTGTGTTTTCTTCCACTCCTCCCTCTAGGTCGCATCTCAATTGTCTGTGTTTTCTTCCACTCCTCCCTCTAGGTCGCATCTCAATTGTCTGTGTTTTCCTCCACTCCTCCCTCTAGGTCGCATCTCAATTGTCTGTGTTTTCTTCCACTCCTCCCTCTAGGTCGCATCTCAATTGTCTGTGTTTTCTTCCACTCCTCCCCTCAATGTTAAATAAACACCTCTAGGTCCACAATACAGCGTAGTATCAGAGACAACAACAAAAAATGATCCTCTATGTGTCATAATTAGACAGACAGAAGTCGTCTTGCTGATATGGTTCATTACGATAAGTAACCTTATCTTACCTTACCTACTAGAGAAATGTCAAGTGACAAATAAGTCTCTCTCTCATCTGCCTAGAGAGCTCTTTGTCGACGCCCTTGTTAAGGTCAACGGCACCAGGAACTTTACCCAGTGCAAGGGCATTTCAGACAAAAAAACTGCTTTCCTCGGCCAGGAGGATGAATCTTGGCTGCAAGTGGATGTTCCAGCAAGACAATGTTCCCCTAAGCACACGTCAAAATCCACAAAGTAATGGTTCATTGCCCCCCCCCCGCCCCCTTTTTCTACTCTCCCCTCTGCTCGGTTCCTCCCTCCCTCCCTCTCTGCTTGGTTCCTCCCTCCCTCCCTCTCTGCTCGGTTCCTCCCTCCCCCTCTGCTCCCCTCTGCTCGGTTCCTTCCTCCCTCCCTCTCTGCTCGGTTCCTCCCTCCCCCTCTGCTCCCCTCTGCTCGGTTCCTCCCTCCCCCTCTGCTCCCCTCTGATTGGTTCCTCCCTCCCTCCCTCTCTGCTCAGTCCCTACCTCCCTCTCTGCTCACCTCTGCTCGGTTCCTCCCTCCCCCTCTGCTCCCCTCTGCTCGGTTCCTCCCTCCCTCTCTGCTCAGTCCCTACCTCCCTCTCTGCTCACCTCTGCTCGGTTCCTCCCTCCCCCTCTGCTCCCCTCTGCTCGGTTCCTCCCTCCCCCTCTGCTCCCCTCTGCTCGGTTCCTCCCTCCCCCTCTGCTCCCCTAACTCGGCTGACTTTCTCCCTGCCAGCTCCCTCTCTGCTCAGTCCCTACCTCCCTCTCTGCTCCCCTCTGCTCCCCTCTGCTCGGTTCCTACCTCCCTCTCTGCTCCCCTCTGCTCGGTTCCTCCCTCCCCCTCTGCTCCCCTCGCTCGGCTGACTGCCTCCCTGCCAGCTCCCTGTATAGTGGACTAAACAGTAGCTGGACCAAGACAACACTCCTGAGTCCTGTCCTATCCTTCCACACAACACAAACACTCCTGAGTCCTGTCCTACGGGAGTTGTAGCGATGGGACAAGATAGTAGCTACTAAAACAATTGGATACCACGCAATTGGGGAGAAAAGGGGGTAAAATTAAAAAAGAAAGGAAAAAACAGAAAAAAAGAAAGAGGAGAGTAGAGAGATGAGAGTAGAGAGAGGAGAGAAGAGAGAGGAGAGTAGAGAGAGGAGAGAAGAGAGAGGAGAGTAGAGAGAGGAGAGGAGAGAAAGGAGAGGAGAGAGAGGAGAGTAGAGAGAGGAGAGTAGAGAGAGGAGAGGAGAGAGAGGAGAGTAGAGAGAGGAGAGTAGAGAGAGGAGAGTAGAGAGAGGAGAGTAGAGAGATGAGAGTAGAGAGAGGAGAGTACAGAGAGGAGAGGAGAGAGAGGAGAGTAGAGAGAGGAGAGTAGAGAGAGGAGAGGAGAGAAAGGAGAGGAGAGAGAGGAGAGTAGAGAGATGAGAGTAGAGAGAGGAGAGAGAGGAGAGTAGAGAGAGGAGAGTAGAGAGGAGAGAGAGGAGAGGAGAGAGAGGAGAGAAGAGAGAGGAGAGAGAGGAGAGGAGAGTAGAGAGAGGAGAGAGAGGAGAGTAGAGAGAAGAGAGTAGAGAGAGGAGAGAGAGGAGAGGAGAGAGAGGAGAGTAGAGAGAGGAGAGGAGAGAGAGGATAGTAGAGAGAGGAGAGGAGAGAGAGGAGAGTAGAGAGAGGAGAGTAGAGAGAGGAGAGGAGAGAGAGGAGAGAAGAGAGAGGAGAGTAGAGAGAGGAGAGTAGAGAGAGGAGAGGAGAGAGAGGAGAGGAGAGAGAGGAGAGTAGAGAGGAGAGAGAGGGGAGGAGAGAGAGGAGAGAAGAGAGAGGAGAGTAGAGAGAGGAGAGGAGAGAGAGGAGAGTAGAGAGAGGAGAAAAGAGTAGAGAGAGGAGAGTAGAGAGAGGAGAGGAGAGAGAGGAGAGTAGAGAGAGGAGAGGAGAGTAGAGAGAGGAGAGGAGAGAGGAGAGGAGAGAGAGGAGAGAAGAGAGAGGAGAGTAGAGAGAGGAGAGGAGAGTAGAGAGAGGAGAGGAGAGTAGAGAGAGGAGAGTAGAGAGAGGAGAGTAGAGAGATGAGAGGAGAGGAGAGAGAGGAAAGTAGAGAGAGGAGAGTAGAGAGAGGAGAGGACAGAGAGGAGAGGAGTAGAGAAAGAGGAGAGTAGAGAGAGAAGAGTAGAGAGAGGAGAGGAGAGGAGAGAGAGGAGAGGAGAGAGAGGAGAGTAGAGAGAGGAGTAGAGAGTAGAAAGAGGAGAGTAGTGAGAGGAGAGCGGAGTGGAGAGTAGAGAGTAGAGAAGGAAGAGTAGAGAAGGGAGAGTAGAGAAGGGAGAGTAGAGAGTAGAGAGGGGAGAGTAGAGAGGGGAGAGTAGAGAGGGGAGAGTAGAGAAGGGAGAGTAGAGAGTAGAGAGGGGAGAGAAGAGAGGGGAGAGTAGAGAGGGGAGAGTAGAGAGGGGAGAGTAGAAAGAGGAGCGTAGAGAAGTTACACAACTGGCATCCTGTTACTGTCCTATACCATACTGTCATCCAAGTTACTGTACTGTCATCCCTGTTACTGTACTGTCATCTCTGTTACTGTACTGTCATCCCTGTTACAGTCCTATACCGTACTGTCATCCCTGTTACAGTCCTATACCGTACTGTCATCCCTGTTACTGTACTGTCATCCTTGTTACTGTCCAATACCGTACTTGTTACCGTACTGTCATCCCTGTTATACAGTCCTATACCATACTGTCATCTCTGTTACCGTACTGTCATCCCTGCTACAGTCCTATACCATACTGTCATCTCTGTTACCGTACTGTCATCCCTGTTACAGTCCTATACCATACTGTCATCCCTGTTACTGTACTGTCATCCTTGTTACTGTCCTATACCGTACTGTCATCCCTGTCACAGTCCTATACAGTACTGTCATTCCTGTTACTGTACTGTCATCCGTTACTGTACTGTCATCCCTGTTACTGTCCTATACCGTACTGTCATCCCTGTTACTTCACTGTCATCCCTGTTACTGTCCTATACCGTACTGTCATCCCTGTTACTGTACTGTCATCCCTGTTACTGTCCTATACCGTACTGTCATCCCTATTACTGTACTGTCATCCCTGTTACTGTCCTATATCGTACTGTCATCCCTGTTACTGTCATCCCTGTTACTGCACTGTCATCCCTGTTACTGAACTGTCATCCCTGTTACTGTCCTATACTGTACTGTCATTCCTGTTACTGTCCTAAACCGTACTGTCATCCCTGTTACAGTCCTATACTGTACTGTCATCCCTGTTACTGTACTGTCATCCCTGTTACTGTACTGCCATCTCTGTTACTGTCCCATACCGTACTGTCATCCCTGTTACTGTCCCATACCGTACTGTCATCCCTGTTACTGTACTGTAATCCCTGTTACTGTACTGTCATCCTTGTTACTGTCCTATACTGTATTGTCATCTCTGTTACTGTACTGTCATCCCTGTTACTGTACTGTCATCTCTGTTACTGTCCCATACTGGACTTTCATCCCTGTTACAGTCCTATACTGTACTGTCATCCCTGTTACTGTACTGTCATCCCTGTTACTGTCCTATACCATACTGTCATCCCTGTTACTGTACTGTCATCCCTGTTACTGTCCTATGCCGCACTGTAATCCCTGTTACTGTACTGTCATCCCTGTTACTGTCCTATACCGTACTGTCATCCCTGTTACTGTCCTATACCATACTGTCATCCCTGTTACAGTCCTATACAGTACTGTCATCCCTGTACCGTACTGTTATCCCTGTTACTTCACTGTCATCCTTGATACTGTCCTATACTGTACTGTTATCGCTGTTACAGTCCTATACAGTACTGTCATCCCTGTTACTGTACTGTCATCCCTGTTACTGTCCTATACCGTACTGTCATCCCTGTTACTGTCCTATACCGTACTGTCATCCCTGTTACTGTCCTATAATGTACTGTCATCCCTGTTACTGTCCTATACCGTACTGTCATCCCTGTTACTGTCCTATACCGTACTGTCATCCCTGTTACTGTCCTATACCGTACTGTCATCCCTGTTATTGTACTGTCATCCCTGTTACTGTAGTCATCCCTGTTACTGTCCTATACTGTACTGTCATCCCTGTGACTGTCAACCCTGTCATCCCTGTTACTGTACTGTCATCCCTGTTACTGTCCTGTCATCCCTGTTACTATCCTGTCATCCCTGTTACTGTACTGTCATCCCTGTTACTCACCTGTCATCCCTGTTACTGTCCTATACCGTACTGTCATCCCTGTTACTGTCCTATACCGTACTGTCATCCCTGTTACTTTCCTATAATGTACTGTCATCCCTGTTACTGTCCTATACCGTACTGTCATCCCTGTTACTGTCCTATACCGTACTGTCATCCCTGTTATTGTACTGTCATCCCTGTTACTGTACTGTCATCCCTGTTACTGTCCTATACTGTACTGTCATCCCTGTGACTGTCATCACTGTCATCCCTGTTACTCTCCTGTCATCCCTGTTACTCTCCTGTCATCTCTGTTACTGTACTGTCATCCTTGTTACTGTCCTATACTGTAATGTCATCCCTGTTACTGTCCTATACCGTACTGTCATCCCTGTTACTGTACTGTCATCCCTGTTACTGTCCTATACCGTACTGTCATCCCTGTCGCTGTACTGTCATCCCTGTTACTGTCCTATACCATACTGTCATCCCTGTTACTTTACTGTCATCCCTGTTCCTGTACTGTCATCTCTGTTACTGTCCTATACCGTACTGTCATCCCTGTTACTGTCCTATATAGTACTGTCATCCCTGTTACTGTACTGTCATCCCTGTTACTGTACTGTAATCCCTGTTACTGTACTGTCATCCCTGTTACTGTCCTATACCGTACTGTCATCCCTGTTACTGTACTGTCATCCCTGTTACTGTACTGTCATCCATGTTACCTCACTGTCATCCCTGTTACTGTACTGTCTTCCCTGTTACTGTACTGTCATCCCTGTTACTCTACAGTCATCCCTGTTACCGTACTGTCATCCCTGTTATTTCACTGTCATCCCTGTTACTGAACTGTCATCCCTGTTACTGAACTGTCATCCCTGTTACTGTACTGTCATCCCTGTTACCGTACTTTCATCCCTGTTACTGTACTGTCATCCCTGTTACTCTCCTGTCATCTCTGTTACTGTACTGTCATCCTTGTTACTGTCCTATACTGTAATGTCATCCCTGTTACTGTCCTATACCGTACTGTCATCCCTGTTACTGTACTGTCATCCCTGTTACTGTCCTATACCGTACTGTCATCCCTGTCGCTGTACTGTCATCCCTGTTACTGTCCTATACCATACTGTCATCCCTGTTACTTTACTGTCATCCCTGTTCCTGTACTGTCATCTCTGTTACTGTCCTATACCGTACTGTCATCCCTGTTACTGTCCTATATAGTACTGTCATCCCTGTTACTGTACTGTCATCCCTGTTACTGTACTGTAATCCCTGTTACTGTACTGTCATCCCTGTTACTGTCCTATACCGTACTGTCATCCCTGTTACTGTACTGTCATCCCTGTTACTGTACTGTCATCCATGTTACCTCACTGTCATCCCTGTTACTGTACTGTCTTCCCTGTTACTGTACTGTCATCCCTGTTACTCTACTGTCATCCCTGTTACCGTACTGTCATCCCTGTTATTTCACTGTCATCCCTGTTACTGAACTGTCATCCCTGTTACTGAACTGTCATCCCTGTTACTGTACTGTCATCCCTGTTACCGTACTTTCATCCCTGTTACTGTACTGTCATCCCTGTTACTGTACTGTCATCCCTGTTACCGTACTGTCATCCCTGTTACTGTACTGTATGTCACAACTGTCACATAGTATCACTCGCTATTATTTTTACAGTTTTTTGACTAATAGCTGAAGTGCAAAATTATTTAGTGCCAAATCTTAACTTGAGATATGTAACATACGAGTTCCGTGTGAATCTGAAACAAGGTTTTGGGCCCGTGATGTTAGTGTAAACGTACACACTAGAGTACTACTGTACGTTGGCAGGTGAACAACAACTGAACTGGCCCTTATAAAAACTATAAATCTATATTGATTAATGCTTTGTCATCACAACCCATTGTTGAGGCAACAGTGGATGTGTTAGTGATATAAACAGTGTATGTATTAGTGATATAAACAGTGTATGTATTAGTGATATAAACAGTGTATGTATTAGTGATATAAACAGTGTTTGTGTTAGTGATATAAACAGTGTTTGTGTTAGTGATATAAACAGTGTTTGTATTAGTGATATAAACAGTGTATGTATTAGTGATATAAACAGTGTATGTATTAGTGATATAAACAGTGGATGTATTAGTGATATAAACAGTGTATGTATTAGTGATATAAACAGGGTTTGTATTAGTGATATAAACAGTGTATGTATTAGTGATATAAACAGTGGATGTATTAGTGATATAAACAGTGTATGTATTAGTGATATAAACAGTGTTTGTATTAGTGATATAAACAGTGGATGTATTAGTGATATAAACAGTGTTTGTATTAGTGATATAAACAGTGGATGTATTAGTGATATAAACAGTGTTTGTATTAGTGATATAAACAGTGGATGTATTAGTGATATAAACAGTGTATGTATTAGTGATATAAACAGTGTATGTATTAGTGATATAAACAGTGTATGTATTAGTGATATAAACAGTGTTTGTATTAGTGATATAAACAGTGGATGTATTAGTGATATAAACAGTGTTTGTATTAGTGATATAAACAGTGGATGTATTAGTGATATAAACAGTGTTTGTATTAGTGATATAAACAGTGTATGTATTAGTGATATAAACAGTGTATGTATTAGTGATATAAACAGTGTATGTATTAGTGATATAAACAGTGTATGTATTAGTGATATAAACAGTGGATGTATTAGTGATATAAACAGTGTATGTATTAGTGATATAAACAGTGTTTGTATTAGTGATATAAACAGTGGATGTATTAGTGATATAAACAGTGTATGTATTAGTGATATAAACAGTGGATGTATTAGTGATATAAACAGTGTATGTGTTAGTGATATAAACAGTGTATGTATTAGTGATATAAACAGTGTTTGTATTAGTGATATAAACAGTGGATGTATTAGTGATATAAACAGTGGATGTATTAGTGATATAAACAGTGTTTGTATTAGTGATATAAACAGTGGATGTATTAGTGATATAAACAGTGGATGTATTAGTGATATAAACAGTGTATGTATTAGTGATATAAACAGTGGATGTATTAGTGATATAAACAGTGGATGTATTAGTGATATAAACAGTGGATGTATTAGTGATATAAACAGTGTATGTGTAACAGATAAGAAACAACCGGAAGAAATAAGGCAGTAATTCACTTCAAGCTCCCTGAGACTGATTCATAGGAACAACTGGGACATTTTTACATGAAGACAATGCTGTGTTCCAAATGGCACCCTCTGGTCTAAAGTAGTGCACTATATAGGGAATAGGGTTCCACAGGGCTCTGACCTAAAGTAGTGCACTACATAGGGAATAGGGTTCCATAGGGCTCTGGTCTAAAGTAGTGCACTATGTAGGAAATATGATGCCATTTGGGACACAACCATGGTCAGAGAGGGATGATTACTGGAGCTGTAGTTTATCATAGGACAGGAGTGAGACGACTAATTGGCAAAAGCATTGAGCTTCTAAATGATATTATTGTCTACATGTCAGAACCTGGGTGGGACCTGGGGGGGGGGGGGGGGGGGGGGGGGGGGGATAGGACCTGGTGCAAGTACTGACATTAATTTAAAACTGGAAAAAGGCTGTAATTTCACTCGTAAATTAATTAAGATTAGACATCATTCAAAACCACTGCAGAAGGTTTAGAGATTTAGTGAGAGTTTTCTAAACCCTAATATTCCCGAGAAGTGACACTTATCAACATCAACTGAATGGATTAACATCAATATCATCCCTAGTCTGTGATGGGTTATCCTCTGTGAATAGATTATGACACATGGAGAGATATGACAGAGAAAAAAACTATTAATTTAGTTTTCTGCATCCTACACACACACACACACACACACACAAACACAAACAGCGCGAGAGAGAGAACGCAAATGAATAACCCCTTTTTCTATACATGCTTAGTTTTTTTTAAATAATCTATAATAAAAAATTTTTCAATGCATTGTTTTGCAAGGTGCAGATCTCGATGAAGATGCAGCTGGTTTCCCACTGGCTACCATCAGTGGGCTGGGTTGGAAGAGTATGACTCACAGTCTACGGTAGGGTTAGTGATGACTCATGAGCGCAAAACGTTGCAGAAATGTAGCAAAATGTGCAAATTGGAACAATGTATCTTGAAGAACACTTATGGCAACAATGTAACGAACAATGTAACAACGTAAGATTCTAGAATTCGCACTTACATTATAACACTGCTCGCGACTCAAATCTTGTTTGCAGGTGTCTGCTGCCTAGCCGATGTTTCTTTACCACTGAAACGATCCATCTTCACAACCTATGGAAAGCAAGTACCACGACAAAAACATAACGTCTACAAAACGTTTCATTTCAGCGCAACACATTTCGTCGACGGTTTGCGAGAACGAATGTTCATGGATCCATGTGACAAATGTTTCGACGTACCTTTCGCAAACTATTATATTTGCACGGTGCTTCTTCGCTTCCTTGTGAGGATGGCTGACTTGTCTGTCGTGGACAGTGATCACAGACACTCTCTAGAAGAGTGGGCGATCCAACACGGTCCTAGTGCCGATGGGCCTCTTGCGCTGTCGCTTCACATTCAACAGGTTACCTGTCCCATCCAATGGTCCCGACCTACACTCATTACCATAAAACACACCGAGAATATCACTGCAGAATCAGATAGATAGGTTCTTATCACAGTGGAAGTATGGAGATAAAACACCGACATAATGATTTGAGCGTTCACAATAGATTTGTAGTTGGAAACACAATTTGCAAGTGTGTAAATGAGTTGTAAACATGAAAGAATCATTTGTAGTTATAAACACATTCTCAAACGTGTAACTGGTGAGTTGTGAACATGAAGAAAAAAACACATTTGTAGTTGTAATCGTATTTGCAAACTTGTAAGTTAATATTTGCCAGGAATAATTGCACCTGCACATGTCAATTTCGCGCAATCATTCTTTTGACAGTTCTTTAGCGCCCTACTGTTGACAACAATATTTGCACATGTGCAAACAGCCATTTGCAAACAAAGAGAGGGAGAGCAGGAGCTCTGGAAGGTGGGACCTGTTTCTTCTAACCAATTAGATGAGGTTTTTCATAGACCCGTATACTCTACACTGGTTGGTTGGTGACAGCTCCCAAAAGGCTGTGCTGTCTGGCGCAACCAATGATTCCCAGATACTAGCTGCAGGGCCCGAACCAGAACGAATCAGTTGACATTTGATTTCTATAGGGGTGCCCGCGCCAGAACGAATCAGTTGACATTTGATTTCTATAGGGGTGCCCGAACCAGAACGAATCAGTTGACATTTGATTTCTATAGGGGTGCCCGCGCCAGAACGAATCAGTTGGCATTTGATTTATATAGGGGTGCCCGCGCCAGAACGAATCAGTTGACATTTGATTTCTATAGGGGTGCCCGAACCAGAACGAATCAGTTGACATTTGATTTCTATAGGGGTGCCCGAACCAGAACGAATCAGTTGACATTTGATTTCTATAGGGGTGCCCGCGCCAGAACGAATCAGTTGGCATTTGATTTCTATAGGGGTGCCCGCGCCAGAACGAATCAGTTGGTATTTGATTTCTATAGGGGTGCCCGCGCCAGAACGAATCAGTTGACATTTGATTTCTATAGGGGTGCCCGTGCCAGAACGAATCAGTTGACATTTGATTTCTATAGGGGTGCCCGTGCCAGAACGAATCAGTTGAAATTTGATTTCTATAGGGGTGCCCGAACCAGAACGAATCAGTTGACATTTGATTTCTATAGGGGTGCCCGAACCAGAACGAATCAGTTGACATTTGATTTCTATAGGGGTGCCCGCGCCAGAACGAATCAGTTGACATTTGATTTCTATAGGGGTGCCCGCGCCAGAACGAATCAGTTGACATTTGATTTCTATAGGGGTGCCCGCGCCAGAACGAATCAGTTGACATTTGATTTCTATAGGGGTGCCCGCGCCAGAACGAATCAGTTGACATTTGATTTCTATAGGGGTGCCCGCGCCAGAACGAATCAGTTGACATTTGATTTCTATAGGGGTGCCCGCGTTGGCATTTGATTTCTATAGGGGTGCCCGCGCCAGAACGAATCAGTTGACATTTGATTTCTATAGGGGTGCCCGCGCCAGAACGAATCAGTTGACATTTGATTTATATAGGGGTGCCCGAACCAGAACGAATCAGTTGACATTTGATTTCTATAGGGGTGCCCGCGCCAGAACGAATCAGTTGACATTTGATTTCTATAGGGGTGCCCGCGCCAGAACGAATCAGTTGACATTTGATTTCTATAGGGGTGCCCGCGCCAGAACGAATCAGTTGGCATTTGATTTCTATAGGGGTGCCCGAACCAGAACGAATCAGTTGACATTTGATTTCTGTAGGGGTGCCCGCGTTGACATTTGATTTCTATAGGGGTGCCCGAACCAGAACGAATCAGTTGACATTTGATTTATATAGGGGTGCCCGCTCCAGAACGAATCAGTTGACATTTGATTTCTATAGGGGTGCCCGCGCCAGAACGAATCAGTTGGTATTTGATTTCTATAGGGGTGCCCGCGCCAGAACGAATCAGTTGACATTTGATTTCTATAGGGATGCCCGCGCCAGAACGAATCAGTTGACATTTGATTTATATAGGGGTGCCCGAACCAGAACGAATCAGTTGGTATTTGATTTCTATAGGGGTGCCCGCGTTGTCATTTGATTTATATAGGGGTGCCCGCGCCAGAACGAATCAGTTGACATTTGATTTCTATAGGGGTGCCCGCGCCAGAACGAATCAGTTGACATTTGATTTCTATAGGGGTGCCCGCGCCAGAACGAATCAGTTGGCATTTGATTTATATAGGGGTGCCCGCGTTGGCATTTGATTTCTATAGGGGTGCCCGCGCCAGAACGAATCAGTTGACATTTGATTTCTATAGGGGTGCCCACGTTGGCATTTGATTTCTATAGGGGTGCCCGCGCCAGAACGAATCAGTTGGTATTTGATTTCTATAAGGGTGCCCGCGCCAGAACGAATCAGTTGGCATTTGATTTCTATAGGGGTGCCCGCGCCAGAACGAATCAGTTGACATTTGATTTCTATAGGGGTGCCCGCGTTGGCATTTGATTTCTATAGGGGTGCCCGCGCCAGAACGAATCAGTTGGCATTTGATTTCTATAGGGGTGCCCGCGCCAGAACGAATCAGTTGGTATTTGATTTCTATAGGGGTGCCCGCGTTGGCATTTGATTTCTATAGGGGTGCCCGCGCCAGAACGAATCAGTTGGCATTTGATTTCTATAGGGGTGCCCGCGCCAGAACGAATCAGTTGACATTTGATTTCTATAGGGTGCCCGCGCCAGAACGAATCAGTTGGCATTTGATTTCTATAGGGGTGCCCGCGCCAGAACAAATCAGTTGACATTTGATTTCTATAGGGGTGCCCGCGCCAGAACGAATCAGTTGACATTTGATTTCTATAGGGGTGCCCGCGCCAGAACGAATCAGTTGACATTTGATTTCTATACGGGTGCCCGTTTTTTTTCACAGGACCGCCTGAACAAATGTTCTTATAACTCAGAGATAGCCCAGTAGGCCTATAACTCAGAGATAGCCCATATAGGCCAATGCAGCAGTAGGCCTATAACTCAGAGATAGCCTATAAAAATGCAAAATGCATAGGCCTAAAGCCAACAAATTAAAACAGTAAAAATATCCTGATGAAAATTGCAAGTTCTTTCAATCTCATTAATCTCTCTACTCCTCCACCTGTCTGCCTCCCTTTCTATCGGTCTTGATTTGAGCTATTGACTAGGGAAGTGCAACATTGTGTCAACTCAGCAGGTTTCCCTCAACGTTATCAGGACACACGAAACCACACACATGCATGCTCACACGAAGCACTCCAAACAAAACACAATGAAGAAAATGACAAAACTTCAAAATGATGGTTATGAAATAAACCAACACTTGTTTCTCACAAGTGTATCAGGTTGTGAATTCCGCAAACAACGTTTCCACTCCGAGAATGAGAACTGTAAAACATGCGTTAACAGAAATGACTGTAACCAAATGACATGGATTAACGGTACATTTACTAGCCCACTGGTTACATATGTAATGGGGAATTTATATTTTAAAAATAATAATTTAACAATCAAAGGGCAAACAATTCACACAATGAAACAATGAATGTGCAATAATTAACGGGGAGACGGCGGACACGTTCTTTGGAGCAATGTCCATATCTTCACCACACAGCCCTCCTCTTCTTCTTTTCTCAACGTTTTAATTTATACTGCCCAAATTACTGGCTTTCCAAATAGACATACGCCTTTGCACTTGTGATTTAGAAACAATTCACAGCTATTTAAAAACAAAAAAAATAATAATCATCTGAGGCTAAGTCAAGCTCTCTGGTAAAGTATTTTGTATTATTTTAATTAGACAGGAGTAATTATATCATTTTGGCAAAACATCAATTTACTTTAGGGGAAGTCAGCATCCGAACAGTGCTCTGTGCACCCGCAAACTTTCCATTCTAAATCGCAAGTGGCTGAAACCCGAGATCTGTTTAAAAATAACGAGATGCTCATGTCTCCGCTATAATCGTAGGCAGTCATTGTAAATACGATTTAGTTCATAACTGACTTGCCTAGTTAAATAAAGGTTAAATTAAAAAACTTTAAAAAACAATGCGAGTCGTTGTCCCGAAGGTGGGAGTCGACAGGCTTTGGTCTGCATATTTTCCCCATAGAAAACGCATTGGGTTTATTCAGGACAGAAAAGGTATGACATGCCATACTCCCCTTTGTCCAGACAGCATCAGATAGATGGTCTACACATAAGGAAACAGAGGGGCGCTGTTTTTCGTTCGCTTGGATGCTTTATCTGAGATTGATGCGTCTTTCTGACAGCGCGTGTAAAAATGATCAATATTTCAATATTTAATTTGGACCGGAAAGGAAGTAAAGTAGGGCGGGCCAGGACCCCCAGGACCGCCCATAACACCGGCCCTGGTTGGCTGTCATGGAAGGTACATTTAAATATCTTTCTTTTAGGGCTATGTAGCAAAAAAATTTGTATCGTTGTATTATGTTTTTGGAAGCTATTAGCCAGGTCATCGTTATGAAAGTTGCTCTACGTCACTATTTGGACGACCTGACCAAATTCACATAGAAATGGGAGTTTATTTTCTGCACTTTCTTTTTGTTGGTTATTTTACTTTAGTTTTTTGTTTTTTTTTGTAAACCAGCTGAAAATATACTCAATAAAAACATATAAATGCAACATGCAACAATTTCAAAGATTTTTACTGAGTTACAGTTCATATAAGGAAATCAGTCAATTAAAATAAATTAATTAGGCCCTAATCTATGGATTTCATATGAATGGGAATACAGATGTGCATCTGTTGATCATAGATAGCTATTTAGTACAAAGTAGGAGTGTGGATCAGAAAACCTAGCAGCCAGCTATCTAAACGTGTAGTAACCACTGGGGTGGGGCCCAATGATCGCCAGTTATCCTATTAACTGCATACATTTGCCTCCACCCTATAGCAAAATATGTGGAATTGCAGGAAATGAGTTGTAAAACTGCACATTTGTCTCTCTGCCCCATGGCAAAATGAGTAGAATTACAGATAATAAGCGATACACACAGATATGCATTGAGATACATGAGATAATAAGCGATACACACAGATATGCATTGCCAAACAACGCTACTGACACATTCTGGTTTGGAGTA
This sequence comes from Oncorhynchus mykiss, assembly GCF_057628025.1. Classification (NCBI taxonomy): domain Eukaryota; kingdom Metazoa; phylum Chordata; class Actinopteri; order Salmoniformes; family Salmonidae; genus Oncorhynchus; species Oncorhynchus mykiss. The sequence goes on along the minus strand of NC_143033.1, from coordinate 6,186,844 downwards.
TTTTAACAAGGCTGAGTGTGGCAGTAGCGTTGCTGTGTGAACAAAAAAATAAATAAAGAGATTGACAGGAGACACTCTTTACAGAGGTGCTAAGTAAATGTCGGCAGGCAAACATTTCAAAATCCTACTTGATGTGTCTGAGATTTTAGAATGAAAAAAAAATAACTCTAGAACTTAGAGATTTTAGAATGAAAAAAAAGAACTCTAGAACTCTAAAAAGGTTCCTTCTAGAAATTAGAGATTTTAGAATGAAGAAAAAAAGAACTATAGAACTCTAAAAAGGTTCCTTCTAGAACTTAGCCGGATGTTCCGGGTTTCCAGATGAAATTTAAAGACAGACTTCGAGGAGACTTACACTTTTGGACGTTACCAAGGCAACACGCCATCTTAACTCCTCCTCCACATTCACTCTATTTGTAAAATAGTTCTAAAGAAAACCTCTTCCGAATAGTGTTTTGTTTGTTGTTGTTGTTCTGGTCAATACCGGTATGTAGGGCAGTGATTCCCAAACTCAGTGCACGTTTGGGCTTTTTTGCCCTAACACTACACAGCTGATTCAAATGAACAAAGCGTGATGATTAGTTCATTATTTGAAGCAGCTGTGTAGTGCTATGATAAGTTATTTATAACCTAATAGGGTTATTCTGTTGTCCCCATTGGAGAACCCTTTTTGGTTCCAGGTAGAACCCTTTTGGGTCACATGTAAGACCCAAACCAAAAAAAGGTTCTCCCTGGAACCAAAAAAAAAAGAGTTCTCCTCTGGGGACAACCGAAGAACCCTTTTGAAAGCCTTTTTTCTAAGAGTACATGCAGGGCACAGCCAAGGCCCCCACTTAGCATTTTATTTACGTAACATGATGACACTCCTTGTCCCAAGACATTGCATAACAATCAAAGACTATGCACATCATCATGACACTTACACACAGATCATGTAGAGCAGTCCCTCGGGCAAATCAGCATCAACTTTTAAAAAAATAGATAGGTTCTTATGATAATGATGATGATGATGTCTGCTCATTACAGATTACATGACATATGCTGCAGTTTTGGAAAATAAAGATTTGAAAATCATGCCTGTTACAGGCTAAAAAAAAATAGGATGTATGTGTTGGCTTAATGTCACACCATGGAAAGCTGTTTATTCTCTGTGTTGGTTTGGGGCGTGATAGTGATGAGGGTGGGTCATCTAGGTGTATTGTATTTCTATGTTGGCCTGATATGGTCCCCAATCAGAGGGAGCTGTTTATCATTGTCTCTGATTGGGGATCATATTTAGGTAGCCATTTTCCCCATTGTTAGTTGTGGGATCTTGTCTACAGTTAGTTGCGTTTGTGCTTTTTTGTTTTTGTTTTGATGAGTTTCGATTTATAAAAAATATGTGGAACTCTACGCACGCTGCACCTTGGTCCAATCATTACTACGAACGTGACACTTAAGGGGGAAAGTGTGACAGCCTTTGTTTTTTCCATTTATGTTTTGAGGTTTGGACTTTAGCACGTAGAGCTTGTTAGCACGTAGGACGCACCGATTGGTGTCACCTTATTAGTCAGCTTGTCTTACACCTGTGCTGGTTGCCTTCTCGTTAGTTGGAAGGTGTTTCACCTGTGTTGGCCCAGGTGCTATTTTAGAGTGTCTGGCCCAGTGCTCCAGTTGTCTGGACAGATGTGGAGGGTTGACACCTTTAGTTGTATTGATAGATGTGGAGGGTCAACACCTTTAGTTGTAGTGATAGATGTGGAGGGTTGACACCTTTAGTTGTATTGATAGATATGGAGGGTCAACTCCGTTAGTTGTAGTGATAGATGTGGAGGGTTAAACACCTTTAGTTGTAGTGATAGATGTGGAGGGTTAAACACCTTTAGTTGGCTCTCCCTATTTTGATAAGACAAACCATCCTTTATCTAATTTTGTTTTGCTCTGCCTTTTTGGTTTGCTTCCTGTGTCTTTACGATTGGTGTGGGTTTTTCTTTTGTTTGCCTCTACTTAGGCAAATTTAGTGGCCACTCATGGTGGGTGTCTTAGGTCCCAGTTGTTGTTGCTATGCAACTTTCAGTGGACACACCCCATGAGTATCTTTCAGAACCTCTCCTAAAAACCCCACCTGTTTTGGTTGTTGTCAATGACTCTTTGTTAGTTCCCCTTTCTGTTTGACTGACATTTTTGGTGGGTTTTCTTGTTGGGGAACTTAAGACCACACACACACACACACACACACACGGTAGAAGTTACGTACTTTCCTCCTATAAAGGTTATCTACTTACTCCCCTGTTGTCATGGATACTCTTGATTCTACCGTCAACACTTGTGGGGGGGGGCAGGTAGATTGTTCAGGACAGCCTTCTATTCTGTCTATAGTTTAAAAAAAGGGAAAGCTTTTCCCAATACTGTCTATTCAATGTCTAATTAGTCTGAATACTGATAAAAATAATGTTCTGACGTCAAAGTGAGCTGGGGGGGGGGGGGGGGGGGGGGTAATTGGTATAGTTCTGAAGGTACCGTTACTTCCTGAGTGGACCAGAGGGTGAAAATAAGAGCTTTTACTACCAGATGAAAAATAAACTACAGACATTTTTTTTAATTAATAAAAAAATAAATAATTAAGTTTCCATGACAACAAAAACGGTATGTGGAGACACAATGAATATCCAAATTCGTGCATGCACACATTGTACTGTTCACTCTTCTATTGAAGCAGAAACAGAAAATATTGGATCCCAAAATGTACCTGGACATGCCACATCTCACACCTGTGCATTCCCTTATAGACCTGTCTGTGCCTCTTAACTCCAGTGTGAATGCAGTGCTGTGCAGAAAATATTGGATCCCAAAATGTAGGAGGGGGGAGGGGGAGGGAGGAGGGAGGGAGGGAGGGAGGGAGGGAGGGAGGGAGGAGGGAGGGAGGGAGGGAGGGGGGAGGGAGGGGGGGAGGGAGGGAGGGAGGGAGGGGGGAGGGAGGGAGGGAGGGAGGGAGGGAGGGGGGGGGAGGAGTCCCTGTTACATGTTCATGGAAAGGCTCTAGCTAATGGATTTTAGATTTTAGATCTAAAGAGACCTCCCTTCATTAATACAGGATAGGCCTATTATACTGTACTGTAGTGGGGGAAATTGATGTGATTCATGGTTCAGTACAGAGTACCGTAGGAGGAAAGAAGATCACATTGACTTTCTCCCAAATTGCACCCTATTCCCTACATGGGTCCCTGGTCAAAAGCAGTGCACCAGACAATGAATAGGGCACCATTTGGGACACATACATGGTTCAGTGCAGAGAAGAAGGAAAACATAATTTAATTATTCATAGCTGTGTTCATAGATAATAACATTTCACTAGAACAAACAGGAGAGAAAGACATTGCCAGGAACGGTCAGCACTTCAGGGTTATAATCATGTTTGATTTGCAACAGTCTACACCCCTAGCAGCATGCTGTGACTACACACGAGGCCTTCACATCTATCCAGGGAAAGAGATTAAATGGAGGCTATACAGTCTCTTCTGCAAACTGTGTTTATTAATGTCTGAGGCTATACAGTCTCTTCTGCAAACTGTGTTTATTAATGTCTGAGGCTATACAGTCTCTTCTGCAAACGGTGTTTATTAATGTCTGAGGCTATACAGTCTCTTCTGCAAACTGTGTTTATTAATGTCTGAGGCTATACAGCCCCTCTTCTGGACACTGTGTTTATTAGTGTCTGAGGCTATACAGTCTCTTCTGGACACTGTGTTTATTAATGTCTGAGGCTATACAGTCTCTTGTGGACACTGTGTTTATTAATGTCTGAGGCTATACAGTCTCTTCTGGACACTGTGTTCATTAATGTCTGAGGCTATACAGTCTCTTCTGCAAACTGTGTTTATTAATGTCTGAGGCTATACAGTCTCTTCTGGACACTGTGTTTATTAATGTCTGAGGCTATACAGTCTCTTGTGGACACTGTGTTTATTAATGTCTGAGGCTATACAGTCTCTTCTGCAAACTGTGTTTATTAATGTCTGAGGCTATACAGTCTCTTCTGCAAACTGTGTTTATTAATGTCTGAGGCTATACAGTCTCTTGTGGACACTGTGTTTATTAATGTCTGAGGCTATACAGCCTCTTCTGCAAACTGTGTTTATTAATGTCTGATGCTATACAGCCTCTTGTGGACACTGTGTTTATTAATGTGTTTATTAACATTTTGAGAAACATCAAGATCGGTCCATTTTCATGTATTTATAACATGTTATCTACCATTAGAAATGAGCTCCATATTGACTTACTGCAGCGACTGGTCAGTGCACGGTAGTCTATTACTATAATGCATATTACTGTCCGATGTTTGCTGTGAATGTGCCCTCTAGTGGAGCCAGCGTGGACGCGGAAATGTCCTTCCTGCCACGTGACGTCACACGAGTTCGATCACATGACAACCTCGGAGAAAAAGAAAACAGGAAATATTTCAGCCTGCGTTTTCACTTTGGTAAGTTTTACACTATAAATACAGTGTTAATACATTTTTTATTTCACTATTAAGATAGTTACTTATGAAATAGTAAAATACACTAACCGCTCATCGTATTTTTTTGTTCTTGTTGAAAAATCGCCACTCTTCTAACCAAACTAGCACCTCTTGTTTAGCTAGAAATGGGCTCCTGCAAAAGCATCCTGTCTAGGCAGAAAAGCAACGCCCTCTTCTAGCTATGCAATTTGAAGAAGTAAACGATTGTAATGATGATTTATGTGTACATTAATAATTCGCGTGCAGTTATATTTTCTCTGTTTTCTTTCGTGTTTATTACTTGACTTACACGTGAGTGGTCCTCTGTAGCTCTGTTGGTAGAGCATTGCCATTGCAACGCGAGGATGGTGTGTTCGGTCCCCGTGATCACTCATACGTTACATGTGCATGCTTGCTAAAATGCCAATGTCTCACCGATAGTGTGAAGCATTTTGGTACACCATTCATTTCCAATGGTACGCGGCGTTTGTGTTGAGGCATTGCGTTGCAAGGCATATCTTGGATTTATCAAACTGTGCGTGAACGGCTTGACAGAAAAGGTAGCGGAAGATGAATGTAAAACTGTCGGTGTGATCTAGGTGTACATGCGCAAAACGGTACGCAGCATCAGCTGGAAATGTTTACAACAACAGTTCAACATTCACCTTCTGCTACCGTTTCTGTCAAGCCGTCTACAGCACACAGTTTGACGTATTACGTTCGATAAATCCAACGTCCTCGCCACAAGGAACGCACTGCAACGCAGCGTTTCATTGGAAAGGGATGTACTTCTGGTGGACCAAAACGCAATGTCTGTGTGATCGAGGAGTAAGTGGCTTTATATAGTATTAACCCGATCACACCGTTGTGTGTCATGTTGCTCTGACAGGGAGAGAGAAAGATGGGGTCAGCTGTCGAGAGGACGGATGAACATGTCCGAGAATACTTGATATATCGTGGTTTCACCGGCACACTGAAGCACCTCGACTCTGATATGAAAGCAGACAAGGAGAAAGGATTCAGAGTATGTATAAAACAGTGTATTTGAAGTCATTAACCATCCAGGTATTGCAAAACGCACAACAGCAGTAGCTTGTTCTCAGCGTTGTCAAGACAGCACAAACAGATGTGTGACCAGGCTATAGCAGTTGCTTATAGCCTTGTTACTCTGACCGATATAGACAGGTTAGAAGTTAGATCTTTGTATGTACACTATATATACAAAAGTATGTGGACCCCCCTTCAAAATAGTGGATTTGACTATTTCTGCCACACCCGCTGCTGACAGGTGTATAAAATCGAGCACATAGCCATGCAATCTCCATAGACAAACATTCGACAGTAGAATGACCTTACTGAAGAGCTCAGTGACTTTCAACGTGACGCCGTCATAGGATGACACCTTTCCAACAAGTCAGTTCGTCAAATTTCTGCCCTGCTAGAGCTGCACCGGTCAATTGTAAGTGCAGTTATTGTGAAGTGGAAATGTCTAGGAGCAACAGCGGCTCAGACGCGAAGTGGTAGGCCACACAAGCTCACAGAACGGGACCGCTGAAAAGCGTTTAAAAATTGTCAGTCCTCGGTTGCAACACTCACTACCGAGTTCCAAACTGCCTCTGGAATCAACGTCAGCACAAGAACTGTTCGTTGGGAGCTTCATGAAATGGGTTTTCATGGCCGAACAGCTGCACACAAGCCTAAGATCACCATGCGCAATGCCAAGCGTCGGCTGGAGTGGTGTAACGCTCGCTGCCATTGGTCTCTGGAGCAGTGGAAACACGTTCTCTGGAGTGATGAATCACGCTTCACCATCTGGCAGTCTGACGGATGAATCTGGGTTTGGCGGATGCCAGGAGAACACTACCTGCCCGGATGCTTAGTGCCAACTGTAAAGTTTGGTGGAGGAGGAATAATGGTCTGGGGTTGTTTTTAATCGTTCAGGCTCCTTCGTTCCAGTGAAGGGAAATCTAAACAGTACAGCATACAATGACATTCTAGGTGATTCTGTACTTTGGGGGAATTCCCCATCCTGTTTCAGCATGACAATTCCCCCGTGCACAAAACAAGGTCCATATAGAAATGGTTTTTCGAGATCAGTGTGGAAGAACTTGACTGGCCTGCACAGAGCCTTAACCTCAACCCTATCGAACACCTTTTGGAATGGTTTGGAACGCAGACTGCGAGCCAGGCCTAATCGCCCAACACCAATGCCAGACCTTACTAATGCTCTTGTGGCTGAATGGAAGCAAGTCCCTGCAGCAATGTTCCAACATCTAGTGGAAAGCCTTCCCAGAAGAGTGGAGGCTGTTATAGCAGCAATGTTCCAACATCTAGTGGAAAGCCTTCCCAGAAGAGTGGAGGCTGTTATAGCAGCAAAGGGGAGGGGGACCAACTATATATTAATGCCCATGATTATGGAATGAGATGTTTGAAGAGCAGGTGTCCACATACTTTTGGTCATGTAGTGTTTTGTATATACCAGAGGAGGCATCTGAGGGGAGGACGGCTCATTATAATGCCTGGAATGGAGTCAATGGACTGGAGTCTACCACATGGAAACCATGGTAACCATGTGTTTGATGTCTTTGACTCCAGTCCAGCCATTATTATGAGCCGTTCTCCCCTCAGATGCCTCCTCTGGTATATACAGTACCAGTCAAAAGTTTGGACACACCTACTCATTCAAGGGTTTTTATTTAGAGTAGAATAATAATGAAGATATCAAAACTATGAAATAACACATATGGAATCATGTAGTAACCAAAAAAGTGTTAAACAAATCTAAATGTATTTTATATTTGAGATCCTTCAGTAGCCATTCTTTGCCTTGATGACAGCTTTGCACACTCTTGGCATTTTCTCAACCAGCTTCATGAGGTAGTCACCTGGAATACTTTTCCAAACAGTCTTGAAGAAGTTCCCACATATGCTGAGCACTTGTTTGCTGCTTTTCCTTCACTCTGCGGTCCAACTCATCCCAAACCATCTCAATTGGGTTGAGGTCAGGTGACTGTGGAGGACAGGTCATCTGATGCATCACTCTCCTTCTTGGTCAAATAGCCCTTACACAGCCTGGAGGTGTGTTTTGGGTCATTGTCCTGTTGACAAACAAATGATAGTCCCACTAAGCTCAAACCAGATGGGATGGTGTATCGCTGCAGAATGCTGTGGTAGCCATGCTGGTTAAGAGTGCCTTGAATTCTAAATAAATCACAGACAGTGTCACCAGCAAAGCACCATCACACCTCCTCCTCCATGCTTCGCGGTGGGAAATACACATGTGGAGATCATCTGTTCGCCTACTTTGCGTCTCACACTTCTTTGATTACTACATGATTCCGTATGTTATTACATAGTGTTGATGTCTTCACTATTATTCTACAATGTAGAAAATAGTAAAAATAAAGAAAAACCCTTATATAAGTAGGTGTGTCCAAACTTTTGACTGGTACTGTATATATATATATATATATATATATACACATACACATACACACACACACACACACACACACACACACACACACACACACACGAGGTACTTGTCAAAAACCTTCTGTTGTGTGTTTTTATCCCAGGTCAAACTTTAAATTATATCTAATTATATTTCACTTCATAATATTTAAGCAATAAAGCCTGAGGGGGTGTGGTATATGGCCAAGGACTGTTCTTAGGCACGACGCAACGCGGAGTGCCTGGACACATCCCTTAGCCGTGGTATTTTGGTCATATACCACAAACCCCCGAGGTGCCTTATTGCTATGATAAACTGGTTACCAACGTAATTAGAACAGTAAAAAATAAATGTTATGTCATACCTGTGGTATACGGTCTGATATACCACTGCTTTCAGCCAATCAGCATTCAGGGCTCGAACCACCCGGTTTATAATAAGGTTTATTGGACTATACATATTTTTGTTCAGGTGGATAAGATCATTGATCAGCTTCAGCTGTTCATCCAGACCTTTGACCTGAATGGCCTGAAGGACTACTGGGGTTACCTGGACCGGAGACTGTTCTGTAGACTGGAAGACATCTACAGACCCACAGTCTCCAAACTACGGACCAGTCTCTTCAGATACTACGTTGTTTACACTGTACAGGTGCATGTAGCCTTCTGTTGTTGTTGTTTTTGTTGTTCTTCTCTTGTTACTCAGACATTATGTGTGGATCGCCCAATGGTGTTGACTGATTATTGATATACATGTGGATCGCCCAATGGTTATTGATAAACAGCATGGCCTCTCCCTCCCTAACTCCTTCTCTACCTCTCTACCTCTCTTTGTCCCTCTCTCCCTCTATCTTCATCCCTCTCTCCCTCCCTCCCTAACTCCTTCTCTACCTCTCTCCCTCTCTTCGTCCCTCTCTCCCTCCCTCCCTAACTCCTTCTCTACCTCTCTTCATCCCTCTCTCCCTCTCTTCATCCCTCCTCCCTCTCTCCCTCTCTTCGTCCCTCTCTCCCTCTATTTTCATCCCTGTCTCCCTCCCTAACTCCCTCTCTACCTCTCTTCATCCCTCTCTCACTATCTTCATCCCTCTCTCCCTCCCTCCCTAACTCCTTCTCTACCTCTCTCCCTCTCTTCATCCCTTTCTCCCTCCCTCCCTAACTCCTTCTCTACCTCTCTCCCTCTCTTCATCCCTCCTCCCTCTCTCCCTCTCTTCGTCCCTCTCTCCCTCGATCTTCATCCCTCTCTCCCTCTATCTTCATCCCTCTCTCCCTCCCTCCCTAACTCCTTCTCTACCTCTCTCCCTCTCTTCATCCCTCCTCCCTCTCTCCCTCTATCTTCATCCCTCTCTCCCTCTATCTTCATCCCTCCTCCTTCTCTCCCTCTCACCTCATCCCTCCCTCTCTCTTCATCCCACCCCCCTCCTCTCTCCCCCCACTCCTTCTCTACCTCCCTCCCTCTCTCCTTATCCTTCCTCCCTCGCTCCCTCCCTCCCTCCTCTCTCTCCCTCCCTCCCTCCTCTCTTGCCCCACTCCTTCTCTATCTACCTCCCCCCTCCCTCCCTCCCTCCCTCCTCCCACCCTCCCTCCTCTCTCGCCCCACTCCTTCTCTACCTCCCTCACTCCTCTCTCCCTCCTCTCTCTCCCTCCCTTCCTTCTCTACCTCCCTCACCCCTCTCTCCCTCCTCTCTCTCCCTCCCTTCCTCTCTCTCCCTCCAGTTAAAGAACATAGAGAAGACACAGGAGTTTTTCCAGCGTCAGGCTCAGGAGCTGCAGGGCCAGCCGGAGTGGCGTGATTGGTTCATCCTGCCGTTTATGCCCGCCCCCGAGCAGAACCCCTTGTTCTCGCCGTACTTCTCCCGTCAGTGGTCTGACACCTTCCTGGTCTCACTGCACAACTTCCTCTCTGTGCTGTTCCAGTGCATGCATATCCTTTTGTTCTGTGGGCAAGACTACAGACACTCTAGACTACAGACACTCTAGACTACAGACACACGATGACTACAGACACTCTAGACACACGACACACGATGACTACAGACACTCTAGACTACAGACACTCTAGACTACAGACACACGATGATTACAGACACTCTAGACTACAGACACACGATGACTACAGACACACGATGACTACAGACACTCTAGACTACAGACACACAATGACTACAGTACTGACACTCTAGACTATAGACACTCTAGACTACAGTACAGACACTCTAGACTACAGACACTCTAGACTACAGACACGCTAGACTACAGACACGCTAGACTACAGACACTCTAGACTACAGTACAGACACTCTAGACTACAGACACTCTAGACTACAGACACGGTAGACTACAGACACTCTAGACTACAGACACTCTAGACTACAGACACTCTAGACTACAGACACACGATGACTACAGACACTCTAGACACACGACACACGATGACTACAGACACTCTAGACTACAGACACTCTAGACTACAGACACACGATGATTACAGACACTCTAGACTACAGACACACGATGACTACAGACACACGATGACTACAGACACTCTAGACTACAGACACACAATGACTACAGTACTGACACTCTAGACTATAGACACTAGACTACAGTACAGACACTCTAGACTACAGACACTCTAGACTACAGACACTCTAGACTACAGACACGCTAGACTACAGACACTCTAGACTACAGTACAGACACTCTAGACTACAGACACGGTAGACTACAGACACTCTAGACTACAGACACTCTAGACTACAGACACTCTAGACTACAGACACTCTAGACTACAGTGCAGACACATGCTCTGAGGCTAGCCATCAGGGTAATATCAGGTCACTGTGTTTTTGCTTGTCTTGGGAGATGTCACGCTGCATCGGCATCACACCAGGTTGTGTCAACACAATCTCCAGATGTCGTAAAGAGGAACGTGGAATCCTTTCAAAACAAGGAAGTAAACGGCAACGTAACAATGTCCATTTTAAACGTCAACAAAACTATACATACTATCCTTGGAGTAGTTTCTTCCTTGACAGCAAACCACCGCAGCCTGTGCTCCTGAGCTTTGACTCTGAAGTCCAGAGGACCACTTGTCTACAGGAGGAGAATGATCAGCTCAGACACATGGTCTGTTTTCTCATCTAATAACGGGTCATATCCTTGCGAGCCAGTTTGTGCTTAATACCGAAAAAGTTTGAAACCAAGACACTCAACATTGATTTACTTCCTGTACAGCCCCACGGGGTATACTCATACCAGCGTTGTTTAGGAGTGTGACAGTTACTTCACAGTTTACAGTTGGTTATTTACAGGAATCACTTGTTAAGTCTCTCCGTTTCCAAAACTGTGGCACATACTGCTTCCCTCACGAGGAAGTCTCAAAGGGCCTAAGGATGGCTGCTAAAGCTCTCTCTCTCCCTCTCTCTCTTCTCTGCCCCCTCTCCCTCTCTCTCTCTCTCTCTCTTCTCTGCCCTCTCTCTCTCCCTCTCTCTCTTCTCTGCCCCCCCTCTCTCTCTCTCTCTCTGTCTCTCTCTCTTCTCTGCCCCCCCTCTCTCTCTCTCTCTCTCTCTGTCTCTCTCTCTTCTCTGCCCCCCCTCTCTCTCTCTCTCTCTGTCTCTCTCTCTTCTCTGCCCCCCCTCTCTCTCTCTTTCTCTGTCTCTCTCTCTCTCTCTCTCTCTCTCTCTTCTCTGCCCCCTCTCCCTCTCTCTCTCTCTCTCTCTCTCTCTTCTCTGCCCTCTCTCTCTCCCTCTCTCTCTTCTCTGCCCCCCCTCTCTCTCTCTCTCTCTCTCTCCCTCTCTCTCTCTCTCTCCCTCTCTCTCTTCTCTGCCCCCTCTCTCTCTCTCTCTCTCTCTCTCTTCTCTGCCCCCTCTCCCTCTCTCTCTCTCTCTCCCTCCCTCTCTCTCTTCTCTGCACCCTCGCTCTCTTTCTCTCTTCCCATCTCTACCCCCCCCTCTCTCTCTCTTCCCATCTCTACCCCCCTCTCTCTCTCTCTCTTTCTCTCTTCCCATCTCTACCCCCCCTCTCTCTCTTCCCATCTCTACCCCCCTCTCTCTCTCTCTCTCTTTCTCTCTTCCCATCTCTACCCCCCCTCTCTCTCTTCCCATCTCTACCCCCCCCCCTCTCTCTCTCTCTTTCTCTCTTCCCATCTCTACCCCCCTCTCTCTCTCTCTTCCCATCTCTACCCCCCTCTCTCTCTCTTTCTCTCTCCCCATCTCCACCCCCCCTCTCTCTCTCTCTCTCTCTCTCTCTCTCTGTCTCTCCCTTCCCATCTCTACCCCCTCTCTCTCTTTCTCTCTTCCCATCTCTACCCCCCCCTCTCTCTCTCTCTCTTCCCATCTTTGCCCCCCCTCTCTCTCTCTCGCTCTCTCTCTTCCCATCTTTGCCCCCCCTCTCTCTCTCTCTCTTCCCATCTCTACCCCCCCCCTCTCTCTCTCTCTCTCTGTCTCTTCCCATCTCTACCCCCCCTTCTCTCTCTCTCTCTTCCCATCTCTACCCCCCCCCTCTCTCTCTCTGTCTCTTCCCTGCCTCCAGCTATTTTCCCTGCAGGGAGAGGCTAAACTCAAGAAGCAGGAAGAGATGGTGCATCACAAACTCCCCCCCTACGTACAAAACATGGACCGCCTCGGAGACACTGAGCTGTGAGGACTAACTTTGAGCTTGGATTGACCCACTTTGGGGTTGAAGGGAGGGCTTTTAGTGAAGGTTTTAATAATTGTATGATATAGTTATTTGGTTTGTATTTTCTCCTCTTTGTACGATACTGTAGATGTATAATTTAACCAATATAATATATATTAAAACTGTTTTAATGTGTTAACGTATGAATAAGGACGATGAATAAACAATTCACCCTGAATTGTTGTTTTTCCACCATGATTAGTTTCAGTTGTTCTGTCTATTTGCTCTTTCCTGGGATGCACAGCTCCGGCCCTTGAGGGCCCCAGTGGCTGCTGGGATGCACAGCTCCGGCCCATGAGGGCCCCAGTGGCTGCTGGGATGCACAGCTCCGGCCCATGAGGGCCCCAGTGGCTGCTGGGATGCACAGCTCCGGCCCTTGAGGGCCCCAGTGGCTGCTGGGATGCACAGCTCCGGCCCATGAGGGCCCCAGTGGCTGCTGGGATGCACAGCTCCGGCCCTTGAGGGCCCCAGTGGCTGCTGGGATGCACAGCTCCGGCCCTTGAGGGCCCCAGTGGCTGCTGGGATGCATAGCTCTGGCCCTTGAGGGCCTCAGTGGCTGCTGGGATGCACCGCTCAGGCCCTTGAGGGCCTCAGTGGCTGCTGGGATGTCTGGAGCCCTGGGCCTTCATTCATAAAGTTTCTCCGAGTAGAAGTGCTGATGTGCGATCAGGTCCCCCCCCCCCCCCCCCTCCATCTTATTAATACGATTGAAAAGACAAAACTGATCCTAGATCAGCATTCCTACTCTTGAGACGCTTTTGGGGACACGGGCCTTGGTATGAAGGGCCTTGGTGGACTCCTGTCAGGGTTTGGCTTTGGGAATACAATACCAAACACTGTGTAGAAAAGGAACCACAACACAACGCTGTCTGAGGACATTTCCAGCTAGTCTGTAGTTTGGTCTGTAGTTTGTAACGTGAAACAGTCTATTTAACAAAGCAAATGGCTCGCAAAAAAGGTAGGAACCACTCATGAAGCTTAAACGCACCACTTAGCAAAGAAGTCCAGTTTTAAGAGACTCGTTGGAAACTGAATCAAAAAAAGGTCTTCAGACAAGAAATCTAGTATCTGTATTTTCTCACGGCGCTTTCCATTTTCTTTCAGAACAGTCTTGGCTTGTCTCCCAAATAGACCTTGTTTACTCGCTAGGCACACAACAGCACATGGTAACTGATAGTTAATTGAGTTTTACAGTTGTGAGTGGACCTGCACACAGCATCAGCGAAGAATGGGGTTTTAAAAAAGCAGCTGAGGTATCTGATATCTCTAAATGTTGAATCAATCTTATTGATGACAACTTTTCAACCACTTTGGTCTTCATCACCTCTAATACCTCTACACAGAGATCTGCTTGATTCACGTTTGATTCACATTTGATTCATGTTTGATTCCCGCTTGATTCATGTATGACTAAATGTTTGATTCACATTTGATTCGTCTGTCCTCCACAGGGACCTGGTGACGAGCCAGCGTAACCCCGCCCTCACCACCACCCCTTCCAGGAACTTCTTCTCTACATTCCTGCCCCAGGCCAGACGGGTACCTGGCAAGATGCCTCGAGGACTTCCTGGGTCCTCGCCAACACAGGCCACGCTGGGACGCAAGGACACCGCAGCCAATCAAGTGAGGCCATATGTTCTTCCGGAAATTAGGCTGTTTTTTGTTTTTTTCTGTGGGGGGGGGCATCCCTTGAGACTGAGACGCTGGACTTATAGACCCTCAGGGATGCGTTTTAAGGGGCTAGATAAAGTTTCTGTGGAAAATCCCTTCCACTCACTGTTTGTGCCATACTGTTCTTGGATAACTGTTACTCAAGTGGCTTTAAACTTTTACCAATATTTAGCCGTTTACACCATTTATGACATGACTAGCGGTATCTATTTTTCAGTATTTACAGTTGGTATCATACGGTAAGTATTCACCCCCCTTGGGATTTTTTTTTCCGCATTTGGTTGCATTTTCAAATTGGGATTACATTTTTTTTGGGGGGTGGGGGGGGGGGTCATTGATCTACACAAAATACAAAATGATTACAAAAATGTAAAACTAAAATATAGTCTTTGCATAAGTATTCACCCCCCTTTGTTTAGGCAAACTTAACTTAGTTCAGGTGAAACATTTTGGCTTAACGAATCGCATAATACGTTGTGAAACAATACGTTTACATAATACATTGTGAAATAATAAGTTTACATAATACGTTTACACAATACGTTTACACAATACGTTTACACAATACGTTTACACAATACGTTTACATAATAAGTTTACATAATACGTTTACACAATACGTTTACACAATACGTTTACATAATACGTTTACATAATACGTTTACACAATACGTTTACATAATACGTTTACATAATACGTTTACACAATACGTTTACACAATACGTTTACACAATACGTTTACATAATACGTTTACATAATACGTTTACACAATACGTTTACACAATACGTTTACACAATACGTTTACATAATACGTTTACATAATACGTTTACACAATACGTTTACATAATACGTTTACATAATACGTTTACACAATACGTTTACACAATACGTTTACACAATACGTTTACATAATACGTTTACATAATACGTTTACACAATACGTTTACACAATACGTTTACATAATACGTTTACATAATACGTTTACACAATACGTTTACATAATACGTTTACACAATACGTTTACACAATACGTTTACATAATACGTTTACACAATACGTTTACATAATACGTTTACACAATACGTTTACACAATACGTTTACATAATACGTTTACACAATACGTTTACACAATACGTTTACATAATACGTTTACATAATACGTTTACACAATACGTTTACATAATACGTTTACACAATACGTTTACACAATACGTTTACATAATACGTTTACACAATACGTTTACATAATACGTTTACATAATACGTTTACATAATACGTTTACACAATACGTTTACATAATACGTTTACACAATACGGGGTAAATACTTATGATGGGGTGTCTTTGATTACAGACTTAACTGTGTTTTGGAAAACAAACCGCTTTCATGTCTCTTATTCTGTGAAGCCCAAGGACCCAGTAGCGGCCTCCAAGGAGCCCAGGCCGGTCTGTAGCGCTGGGGGAACCAGTGATCAGCAGGCTGGGTCTACTTCCCACCCCAGACAGAGACGACACCAGGACCACGAGAAGGAAAGGAAGGAGCTCTTCTCCAAGCCACAAATTCAGGTTTCACCTACTGTATTACTAAGGAAAGGATGTTGCCTAGTGGACATATTTAGAATTTAATTCCACTTTCTGTTACCAAGTTCCTGGCTTACATTTACGTGCTTTCCCTCTTTCAATAAAGCAGTAACCAATAACAATGTATTACTAAAAATAACACACAGTAGAACAAAAACACATGACTGGGAAGTTGGGAGTTGATTCGATATGACTGGGAATCGGAGTTGATTCGACATGACTGGGAATCGGAGTTGGTTTGACATGACTGGGAATCGGAGTTGATTCGACATGACTGGGAATCGGAGTTGATTTGACATGACTGGGAATCGGACTTGGTTTGACATGACTGGGAATCGGAGTTGGTTTGACATGACTGGGAATCGGAGTTGATTCAACATGACTGGGAATCGGAGTTGATTCGACATGACTGGGAATCGGAGTTGATTCGACACGACTGGGAATCGGAGTTGATTCGACACGACTGGGAATCGGAGTTGATTCGACACGACTGGGAATCGGAGTTGATTCGACACGACTGGGAATCGGAGTTGATTCGACACGACTGGGAATCGGAGTTGATTCGACACGACTGGGAATCGGAGTTGATTCGACATGACTGGGAATCGGAGTTGATTCGACATGACTGGGAATCGGAGTTGATTCGACATGACTGGGAATCGGAGTTGATTCGACATGACTGGGAATCGGAGTTGATTCGACACGACTGGGAATCGGAGTTGATTCGACATGACTGTGTTTTATCAGTTTCTGTATGAAAACATTTAGCACACTAGATGACAGTAGCTATAGCAAGGAGCTATAGCAGCACACAAGTAGACTCCAAATGCATGCTGGGCCGGCATGCCCTGAGCTCCTGAAGTGAGTGCTACTGGAGAGAAGACCGATCTCCAGCCTTTGGGAATCTCGCTCCAGTGAAATCGGGCACGTTCCGCTCCTCGCTCCGCTCACATACTCTGCTGAGAATACAGATATGCATCTGTTAGTTACAGATACTTAAAGAAGGGAAGGGACGTGGGATCAGAAAACCAGTCACTGACCACCATTTGCCTCATGCAGCGCGACACATCTCCTTCACATAGAGTTGATCAGGCTGTTGATTGTGGCCTGTGGAATGTTGTCCCGCTCCTCTTCAATGGCTGTGCGAAGTCGCTGGATATTGGCGGGAACTGGAACACGCTGTCGTACATGTCGATCCAGAGCATCCCAAACATGCTCAATGGGTGACATGTCTGGTGAGTATGCAGGCCATAGAAGAACTGGGAAGGAAATGTTCAGCTTCCAGGAATTGTGTACCGATCCTTCCGACATGGGGTCGTGCATTATCATGCTGAAACACGAGTTGATGAATGGCACAACAATGGGGCACTCTGTTCACCACGTTGACATCAGCAAACCACTCGCCCAAACGACGCCATACACGTGGTCTGCGGTTGTGAGATGTGGAGGTTCTGGGTTGGCGTGGTTACACGTGGTCTGCGGTTGTGAGATGTGGAGGTTCTGGGTTGGCGTGGTTACACGTGGTCTGCGGTTGTGAGATGTGGAGGTTCTGGGTTGGCGTGGTTACACGTGGTCTGCGGTTGTGAGATGTGGAGGTTCTGGGTTGGCGTGGTTACACGTGGTCTGCGGTTGTGAGATGTGGAGGTTCTGGGGTGGCGTGGTTACACGTGGTCTGCGGTTGTGAGGCCGGTTGGACGTACTGCGGTAGAGAAATGAACATTGCATTCTCTGGCAACAGCTTTGGTGCACATTCCTATTGTGATGTCATTATGGGGCATTGTGATGTCATTATGAGGTATTGTGATGTCATTATGGGGTATTGTGATGTCATTATGGGGTATTGTAATGTCATTATGGGGTATTGGGATGTCATTATGGGGTATTGGGATGTTATTATGGGCTATTGTGTGTAGATTGAGAGGGGGGGGGGGAACTATTTAATACATTTTAGAATAAGGCTGTACTTTCCAAATGCACTGTAGTGAAACAACTGATCAAAAAAAAAAAAAAGGATTTCCCCGAACAAAAAATACCTCTACCCCCTACAAGTGTTGTCCATGTACTATAACCCACATAATAATTCACACGAGACACGCTGTAACCTGCACATAGTCTACATAGGCTACTTGATGACCAGTGGACCTGCAGTCTTAAGCTATTGTAGCCTACAATCACAGCTTCCAGATGCCGACTGGCAGCCATTTTAAATATTCTGTAGACATTCAAATCCTCCTGTTGCAGGATTATTTTCCCCCTGTGACGAAATGGATCAAATTAAGATCCCACGACTGTATATGGGGTCTGAAGGGAAGTAGGGAAATAGGGAAGTAGGGAAGTATGGGAAGTATGGGAAGTAGGGAAGCATGGGAAGTATGGGAAGTATGGGAAATAGGGAAGTAGGGAAGTATGGGAAGTATGGGAAGTAGGGAAGTATGGGAAGTATGGGAAGTATGGAAGTATGGGAAGTAGGGAAGAATGGGAAGTAGGAAAAAATGGGAAGAATGGGAAGTATGGAAGTATGGAAGTAGGGAAGTATGGGAAGTATGGGAAGTAGGGAAGTAGGGAAGAATGGGAAGAATGGGAAGTAGGAAAGAATGGGAAGTAGGGAAGTATGGGAAGTAGGAAAGTATGGGAAGTAGGAAAGTAGGGAAGTAGGGAAGTATGGGAAGTAGGGAAGTATGGAAGTAAGGGAAGTAGGGAAGAATGGGAAGTAGGGAAGTATTGGAAGTATGGGAAGTATGGGAAGAATGGAAAGTAGGGAAGTATGGGAAGTATGGGAAGAATGGAAAGTAGGGAAGAATGGGAAGTATGGGAAGTATGGGAAGAATGGGAAGTAGTGAAGTATGGGAAGTAGTGAAGTATGGGAAGTATGGGAAGTATGGGAAGTAGGGAAGTATGGGAAGTATGGGAAGTATGGGAAGAATGGGAAGTATGGGAAGAATGGGAAGTAGTGAAGTATGGGAAGTATGGGAAGTATGGGAAGTAGGGAAGTATGGGAAGTATGGGAAGTAGGGAAGTATGGGAAGTAGGGAAGTATGGGAAGTAGGGAAGTATGGAAGTGGGAAAGTGGGGAAGTAGGGAAGTATGGGAGGTATGGGAGGTAGTGAAGTATGGGAGGGATTCCTGGCTGTATTATCAGGAAGCTAAATCCGTCTCGTCTCTTCTTTCAGGTGCCTGAGAAGAGAGGGGAGAGTGGGGACCCAGAGCCTCAACTTGAGGGGGGGACCACCAGCAGTGACCCGATAGACCCTCCTCCTCCCCCCAGCCAGACACAGGTCAGCGGGGAGGGACAGAGGGGTACAGGGGTGCTGGGGGTGGAACATCCCTTCATCAAGCTCGGTCAGGAAGAGTACGCAGAGCATCACTCCTCGATCATGTACTGCAGGTAGGACATCACCGCGACGACACATTGAACACCTGTTACAGTCAGCGTCTAGTGGAGTGGAACTCCTGATGAACATTATTGATCTACTACAGTAATCAGACATATTGATCACCGGGATATACTGAGTAATCAGACATATTGATCACCGGGATATACTGAGTAATCAGACATACTGATCACCGGGATATACTGTGTAATCAGACATATTGATCACCGGGATATACTGAGTAATCAGACATATTGATCACCGGGATATACTGAGTAATCAGACATATTGATCACCGGGATATACTGAGTAATCAGACATATTGATCACCGGGATATACTGAGTAATCAGACATATTGATCACCTTGATATACTGAGTAATCAAACATACTGATCACCGGGATATACTGAGTAATCAGACATATTGATCACCGGGATATACTGAGTAATCAGACATATTGATCACCGGGATATACTGAGTAATCAGACATATTGATCACCGGGATATACTGTGTACACTTTCCAGTGTTAGATATCTGTTCTCCTTACTGAGCCAAACAGATCTGTACTGCCCTGGTTACACATCCACCATAGTAACAGAGCTGTACTGCCCTGGTTACACATCCACCATAGTAACAGAGCTGTACTGCCCTGGTTACACATCCACCATAGTAACAGAGCTGTACTGCCCTGGTTACACATCCACCATAGTAACAAAGCTGTACTGCCCTGGCCATGGAACCATGCTGGAAAGGACAATGTGAATATAAACTGTCCGAGTTGGAAGTGGTGTTGGAGGGCCAGTAGGAGACACTCTTTCCTCTCGTTTTAAAATATATATATATCCCAATGCCCCGGGGCAGTGATTGGGGACATTGCCCTGTGTAAGGGTGCTGTCTTTCGGATGGGGCGTTAAAAGGGTGTCCTGACTCTCTGAGGTCATTAAAGATCCCACGGCACTTATCGTAAGAGTAGGGGTGTTAACCCCGGTGTCCTGTCTAAATTCTAAATCTGGCCCCTCAAACCACCACGATCGCCTAATCATCCCCAGCTTACAATTGGCTCATTCATCCTTGTAACTACTCCCTAGGTCTTTGTAGTAAAATGAGAATGTGTTCTCAGTCAAATAAAAGACACAACACGGTACGGTTCAATGTTCTGAAAAGGGTGTTAATGAGGTCCAGCTCCATCGTGTACGTTCACTGTGTCTCCTGTCTCCGGTCCCAGGGTGGACTGCTCAGGGAGGAGGGTAGCCAGTTTGGACGTGGACGGGGTCATCAAGGTGTGGTCCTTCAACCCCATCATGCAGACCAAGGCCACCATCATGTCCAAGTCCCCTCTGCTGTCCCTGGAGTGGGCCACCAAGCCCGACAGACTGGTATGACCTCTGACCTCAACTAGGCCTAGAATTTTTTTTTTTTAGGGGGCAAGGCCATTTGGCCTTCAAGAGGTAGCCAATCATCTTTCCAGGGCACCAAGGGGCCTCTGCTAGGGCACCAAGGGTATCTGCTAAGGCACCAAGGGTATCTGCTAGGGTACCAAGGCCTTCTGCTAGGGTACCAAGGCCTTCTGCTAGGGCACCAAGGCCTTCTGCTAGGGCACCAAGGGGTATCTGCCAGGGCACCAAGGGGCCTCTGCTAGGGCACCAAAGGGCCTCTGCTAGGGCACCAAGGGGCCTCTGCTAGGGCAACAAGGGGCCTCTGCTAGGGCACCAAGGGGCCTCTGCTAGGGCACCAAGGGTATCAGCTAGGGCACCACGGCCCTCTGATAGGGCACCAAGGGCACCTGCTAGGGCACCACGGCCCTCTGATAGGGCACCAAGGCCATAACCCAAATAGCAAATTAAATTGATTTGAAAGCCAAAAACAGTAGCTATTCTGTTAAGAAAAATATAAGTGTATGTAAACGTCCATAAATAATGATCCTACATGTTGGTATTGGCTACAGTTTGTGTATAGGCTCAACGCCAGTCATGTTTAACAAATGTAATGTAGGATCATTAATATTACAGTCTGAAAGCTCGATTCTGTCATACTTGAAGCGCTGTTATGTGTTGTGAGCCGCAACATCACCACAACATCGCCATCTGAACGGAGGCAGTCAACATTTTGGAAACTATTTAACCTTAAACCTAATTGTTTAAAAAATCTGGGCGTGATTTTTTTTTGGGGGGGGGGGGGTAAAAATCTTACGTTGTTCCGAACACAGGAATATATTAAAAGGGCGATTCTTTTATAAACACTTCCTCCTATGTCATTGAAACCAGCTCTCATGTTTTCAACTTTCTTTTGTTGTCCAGCAGCCAAAGACACAAGTCATAGTCATATTAACAACCTACGCGTTCTGGAACGTTCCTGTTTACAGCCTACTACTGCCTTGTGTGCTTCGCTTGCCTCGTATAAATGTGTAGAAATAGCCTAATAGTTTATCAACATTTTAAAAGCTAAACGTTCTGATATTTTCCATCAGCCTCATTGCTTTTAGACGTTTTATTTCTAATGTGGAGCGGTTGCCTTCATTTGTGATTTTATTGTCCCACAGCTGTCCCACCTGTCCCACAGCTGTCCTACCTGTCCCACACCTGTCTTACCTGTCCCACACCTGTCTCACCTGTCCCACAGCTGTCCTACCTGTCCCACACCTGTCATATTTGTCCTACACCTGTCTTACCTGTCCCACACCTGTCACACCTGTCCCACAGCTGTCTTACCTGTCCCACACCTGTCTTACCTGTCCCACACCTGTCACACCTGTCCCACAGCTGTCCTACCTGTCCCACACCTGTCTTACCTGTCCCACACCTGTCTCACCTGTCCCACACCTGTCTCACCTGTCCCACACCTGTCATACCTGTCCCACAGCTGTCCCACCTGTCCCACACCTGTCATACCTGTCCTACACCTGCCCTACCTGTCCCACACCTGTCCCACCTGTCCCACACCTGTCTCACCTGTCCTACACCTGTCCTACCTGTCCGACACCTGTCCCACCTGTCCCAAACCTGTCTCAGAGTATTTTAGGAATATTTATTTCTCACGCAGAACGATTCTGGTCCACCAGAAGTACATCCCTTTCCAATGAAACGCTGCTTTTTCCTTGCAGCATTGCGTTGCAGAGACAGTTGCAGTGCGTTCCGTGTGGTGAGGACGTTGGGTTTATCAAACGTAATACGTCAAACTGTGTGCTGTAGACGGCTTGACAGAAACGGTAGCAGAAGGTGAATGTTGAACTGTTGTTGTAAACATTTCCAGCTGACGCTGCGTACCGTTTTGCACAACGACCCTGTCGGCGTGATCGAAGCGTAAGGACCCGCTGGGTTGTACCCCGATGTGTCTGTCTACACTAGTAGCCGACTTGAGAAGGACCCGATCATGTGACAGGCATTGGCTAATAAGAATTGAGATATCTGAGAGAGTCATGTGAGTGGGAGGTTCGGAGCATGGCGATTGGCAGCCGGAAGAATGGAAGTATTATAATTATGTTCAACCCAAGGGCACAACAGCCACTTTGGCCACAAGGCACATATATTTTTAGGGGGCATTACGGCCACACAAGGGGGCTCTGACCTCTGACCTTAACACAGCTTCTCTAACCCTGTGCTCTCTCTGGAGTGGGAGCCTGACAGACTGGTATGACCTCTGACCTCAACACAGCTTCTCTAACCCTGTGCTCTCTCTGGAGTGGGAGCCTGACAGACTGGTATGACCTCTGACCTCAACACAGCTTCTCTAACCCTGTGCTCTCTCTGGAGTGGGAGCCTGACAGACTGGTATGACCTCTGACCTCAACACAGCACATCAGGGTACATGTTCATTAGGGTACATCCTAAACAAAAATGTCTTATTGGACAAGCCCCCAGTTGTCCCTTCCTGTTTCAGTCTGTTTTTACTTCTCATTGGGTGCCTGAAGAAACACAATCCGACCAGGTCTATGTTTTACAGGAGGTAGTTATGGCCTCCTCAGTCCTCAGCACCCTGTTCTCTGACTGTTTGCAGGGTGAGGTGGGAAAGTGGAACCCCCCCCCCCATCAGTAATACGGTTTTTGGTTTGCGTCCCTTTTCTTTATAGCTGTTGCTGGGCAGTGGTGTGGGTACGGTGCGGCTATACGACACTAATGCTAAGAAGAACCTGTATGAGATGACCATAGACGAGACTCATTCACGGTAAGCTAAGTGTCTCTTATCCAGAGCGATTTGACCCAGCAGCAGCCACGGTTGGAATAATGGATATCTGTAGCAGAAGTCTCCATGTCTCATCAGGAGTGGGGTGGATTCCCAGACACAGATTAAGCCTAGTCCTGGGCAACAACAACAACAATTCTATGGAGATTCTCCATCTTAATCTGTCTGGTGTCTCCTGAAGAGGTTTAATAATGGAAGGTATTACTGTACTGACTTATCTGTCTGGTGTCTCCTGTCCTGTCCCTGAAGAGGTTTAATAATGAAAGGTATTACTGTACTGACTGATCTGTCTGGTGTCTCCTGTCCTGTCCCTGAAGAGGTTTAATAATGAAAGGTATTACTGTACTGACTGGTCTGTCTGGTGTCTCCTGTCCTGTTCCTGAAGAGGTTTAATAATGAAAGGTATTACTGTACTGACTGGTCTGTCTGGTGTCTCCTGTCCTGTTCCTGAAGAGGTTTAATAATGAAAGGTATTACTGTACTGACTGATCTGTCTGGTGTCTCCTGAAGAGGTTTAATAATGAAAGGTATTACTGTACTGACTGGTCTGTCTGGTGTCTCCTGTCCCTGCGTGGTGTTGTGTAGGATCCTGTCCCTGGCCTGCAGCCCCAGCGGGACGTCCTTTGTGTGTTCTGCAGCAGCACACGCTGGGCCTGGGCGCTCTGGGAGTGTGACAGAGACAGTACCACGGCTCCCCAATCACCTCTCTGTCTCTGGACAGCTGCTGCTCTGGGACACCAAGACCGTCAAACAGCAGGTACTGCTGTAGGAAACACGTCACCAAAACACGTGTACAATGTCACCAAAACACGTGTACAATGTCACCCAAACACGTGTACTATGTCACTCAAAACACGTGTACTATGTCACTCAAAACACGTGTACTATGTCACTCAAAACACGTGTACTATGTCACTCAAAACACGTGTACTATGTCACCCAAACACGTGTACTATGTCACTCAAACATGTGTACTATGTCACTCAAAACACGTGTACTATGTCACCCAAACACGTGTACTATGTCACTCAAACATGTGTACTATGTCACCCAAACACTTGTACTATGTCACCCAAACATGTGTACTATGTCACTCAAAACACATGTACTATGTCACCCAAACACGTGTACTATGTCACCCAAACACGTGTACTATGTCACCCAAACACTTGTACTATGTCACCCAAACACTTGTACTATGTCACCCAAACACTTGTACTTTGTCACCCAAACATGTGTACTTTGTCACCCAAACATGTGTACTTTGTCACCCAAACATGTGTACTATGTCACTCAAAACACGTGTACTATGATGGTATTTTTCTCATTCTCCAGTGTTGCTTGCAGTTATAGTTTAAAGTTGAAGGGGGCAACTTGATAGTATTTTTCTGAGATCAGGAACTTTATTTTGCTAAAACATTGTCGAAAATATTATTTGATTATTCATATTATTTAATATTATTAAATATTATATTATAGATACAATTTCTAGATATGTACTATATATTATCTAAATCTGTTACATGTATACTCTACCCGTCTGAAGTTAAAGCCCTGTAGCCTCGTTCCTGTCTTTCCCCTCACTGAACCATGTGGTATCTCCATGTCCTATCCTATTGTCCTCAGCTTCAGTTCTCTCTGGAGCCTGGTCCTGTAGCCATCAACTGTACAGCCTTCAACCACAACGGAAACCTGCTGGTAACTGGCGCTGCCGACGGAGTAATTAGACTGTTCGGTAAACTCTCACTCATTTTTTGTTGACTTTTGCTCTTCGTGGAGATTTGATTTGAGGTGATAGTAGATAGATGTGGGATGAATAGTCTCTTCATAATGCGCTATAACGCTTGACATACTGCAGGCACTAATAACTAGATCTCGGAGTTGACATAGCTGACTGCAATGAGGTCTCTGAGTGAAGAGGAGGCTGTGAATATAGAATTACTTGAATGAAACCTGACTTCAGTGGAGAGTGCTGATCTAATAATTATATTTATATGCGTGTTAACATGTGCCTCTCTTTTCTCTCAGTCCTTCAGACATGCATCGCTATGGCTGTGCTATGAGTGGTTATAACATGTTCTTACCGCTCCTCCTCTTCAGACATCCAGCGCTATGATTGTACTATGAGCTGTTACAACATGTCTCTCTATTTTCCAGACATGCAGCATTAAGACTGTGCTATGAGCTGTTATAACAAGTCTCTCTATTTTCCAGACATGCAGCGTTATAACTACACTATGAGCTGTTCTAACATGTGTTTCTCTATTTTCCAGACATGCAGCGTTATGACTACACTATGAGCTGTTATAACATGTGTTTCTCTATTTTCCAGACATGCAGCGTTATGACTACGCTATGAGCTGTTATAACATGTGTTTCTCTATTTTCCAGACATGCAGCATTATGACTACGCTATGAGCTGTTATAACATGTGTTTCTCTATTTTCCAGACATGCAGCATTAAGACTGCGCTATGAGCTGTTATAACATGTGTTTCTCTATTTTCCAGACATGCAGCGTTATGACTGTGCTATGAGCTGGAGGGCCCACGATGGGGAGGTGTACAGTGTTGAGTTCAGCTATGATGAGAATACGGTGTTCAGTATCGGAGAGGACGGCAAGGTAACTGAATTCAGGTCGCAAGACAGTAGTAACATGCTACTAACACGGTAGTAACATGCTACTAACACGGTAGTAACATGCTACTAACACGGTAGTAACGCGGTAGTAACATGCTACTAACGCGGTAGTAACATGCTACTAACACGGTAGTAACATGCTACTAACACGGTAGTAACATGCTACTAACACGGTAGTAACATGCTACTAACACGCTAGTAACATGCTACTAACGCGGTAGTAACATGCTACTAACACGGTAGTAACGCGGTAGTAACATGCTACTAACACGTAGTAATGTGGTAGTAACATGCTACTAACACGGTAGTAAAGTGTTAGTAACATGCTACTAACACGGTAGTAAAGTGGTAGTAACATGCTACCAACACGGTAGTAACGCGGTAGTAACATGCAACTAACACGGTTATTTAAAAAAATATATATTTTACTTTTATTTAACGAGACAAGTCAGTTAAGAACAAATTCTTTCTTATTTACAATGACGTCCTACCCCGGCCAAACCCGGACGACGCTGGGCCAATTGTGCGCCGCCCTATGGGACTCCCAATCACAGGCAGTTGTGATACAACCTGAATTCGAACCAGGGTGTAACATGGTAGTGAGACAGTAGTAACATGGTAGTGAGACAGTAGTAACATGGTAGTAACATGGTAGTATACTGTAGTAACATGGTAGTATACTGTAGTAACATGGTAGTATACTGTAGTAACATGGTAGTGAGACAGTAGTAACATGGTAGTAACATGGTAGTATACTGTAGTAACATGGTAGTATACTGTAGTAACATGGTAGTGAGACTGTAGTAACATGGTAGTGACATGGTAGTATACTGTAGTAACATGGTAGTGAGACAGTAGTAACATGGTAGTAACATGGTAGTATACTGTAGTAACATGGTAGTATACTGTAGTAACATGGTAGTATACTGTAGTAACATGGTAGTGACATGGTAGTATACTGTAGTAACATGGTAGTGAGACTGTAGTAACATGGTAGTAACATGGTAGTATACTGTAGTAACATGGTAGTATACTGTAGTAACATGGTAGTGAGACTGTAGTAACATGGTAGTATACTGTAGTAACATGGTAGTGAGACAGTAGTAACATGGTAGTAACATGGTAGTATACTGTAGTAACATGGTAGTATACTGTAGTAACATGGTAGTGAGACTGTAGTAACATGGTAGTGACATGGTAGTATACTGTAGTAACATGGTAGTGCGACTGTAGTAACATGGTAGTATACTGTAGTAACATGGTAGTATACTGTAGTAACATGGTAGTGAGACAGTAGTAACATGGTAGTAACATGGTAGTATACTGTAGTAACATGGTAGTGAGACTGTAGTAACATGGTAGGTACATGGTAGTATACTGTAGTAACATGGTAATGAGACTAGTAACATGATAGTATACTGTAGTAACATGGTAGTATACTGTAGTAACATGGTAGTATACTGTAGTAACATGGTAGTATACTGTAGTAACATGGTAGAGACTGTAGTAACATGGTAGTAACATGGTAGTGAGACAGTAGTAACATGGTAGTATACTGTAGCAACATGGTAGTAACATGGTAGTAATATGGTAGTAGACTGTAGTAACACGGTAGTATACTGTAGTAACATGGTAGTAATATGGTAGTAGACTGTAGTAACATGGTGGTAACATGGTAGTAATATGGTAGTAGACTGTAGTAACATGGTAGTATACTGTAGTAACATGGTAGTAACATGGTAGTAGACTGTAGTAACATGGTAGTATACTGTAGTAACATGGTAGTAACATGGTAGTAGACTGTAGTAACATGGTAGTAACCTGGTTTTGTCACACTAGTAATAAAGTCGTAACGTAATAGTATCTGATTATAAGTGGCTCTGAATAAGTGTCTGCTAAATGACCACCCTGTCAATGTTACAATCACTTACTGACGTGTCAGCCTGTAACAGTAGTAAAATAGTAACAGAGACAGAAGGGCTGGGAAACCTAGTCTGTGGTACAACCGGATGTAATATAATAGTAACACAGACAGAAGGGCTGGGAAACCTAGTCAGTGGTACAACCGGATGCATTTCAACTGAAATGTGTCTTCCGCATTTAACCCATAACCCCCTGCTCTGTATCAGTAACATAGTAGTCAGGTCCCTGTAATTACGTCTGTATTTAACCCATAACCCCCTGCTCTGTATCAGTAACATAGTAGTCAGGTCCCTGTAATTACGTCTGTATTTAACCCATAACCCCCTGCTCTGTATCAGTAACATAGTAGTCAGGTCCCTGTAATTACGTCTGTATTTAACCCATAACCCCCTGCTCTGTATTACGTCTGTTCCAGTTTATCCAGTGGAACATTCACCGATGTGGAGTGAAGCAGTCAGAGAACTCCCTGCCCCAGGATGCCACGGGGCCCTTTGTCCTGTCTGGCTACAGTGGGTACAAGCAGGTCCAGGTGCCACGAGGACGGCTGTTCGCCTTCGACTCCGAGGGACAACATGTCCTCACTTGCTCCAACAACGGAGGGCTCATCTACAGGGTAAGGCTGCCTCAAGGTTTTTTTTAATGAACCGTTTTCCTAGTTTTAATGTGTCCCAAATGGCACCATTTCCCCTATATAGTGCACTACTTTTGACCAGGGCCCATAGGTGTAGTAGCGTACTATGTAAGGAATAGGGTGTCATTTAGGACAAAAAAATTAGGAAATGTTTAATTAAACCTAAGGTAAGGCTGTTTTAGAGCAGTGGCTCTCAAACCTCCCCAGATGTTTCACAATGTTTTGTTGTAGCCCTGGCTTTACTCATGTTAAAGCCTCAGTGCTAACAGTGGACTTCCTGCTTGGGCAAACCGCCTCAGTGCTAACAGTGGACTTCCTGCTTGGGCAAACCGCCTCAGTGCTAACAGTGGACTTCCTGCTAGGGCAAACCGCCTCAGTGCTAACAGTGTATTTCCTGCTAGGGCAAACCGCCTCAGTGCTAACAGTGGACTTCCTGCTAGGGCACACTGCCTCAGTGCTAACAGTGGACTTCCTGCTTGGGCAAACCGCCTCAGTCCTAACAGTGGACTTCCTGCTTGGGCAAACCGCCTCAGTGCTAACAGTGGACTTCCTGCTTGGGCAAACCGCCTCAGTGCTAACAGTGGACTTCCTGCTTGGGCAAACCGCCTCAGTGCTAACAGTGGACTTCCTGCTTGGGCACACCGCCTCAGTGCTAACAGTGTAAGTCAGGTTCTTGGGCACATGATTACTGCATACAATAGCTGTGGGATCAGCAGAGGCATTCAGGGCAGTTAGAGGGACATACATTAGATTACTTACATTGTGTCTGCCAACACCCCTGATGTAATGTACATTTGCTGAAGCATTATTGCAACTCAGCGACACAATGGTAGGGATTAACTGAGCTGGGTTTGGGTCATTGATAAGTCACTGTCTCAACGCAGCCTTAAAATGCTGTGAAAGGATCCAGGAACCCAAATGATTTGGGTGGATCCCATCCTCCTTATAATGCTGTGAAAGGATCCAGGAACCCAAATGATTTGGGTGGATCCCATCCTCCTTATAATGCTGTGAAAGGATCCAGGAACCCAAATCATTTGGGTGGATCCCATCCTCCTTATAATGCTGTGAAAGGATCCAGGAACCCAAATCATTTGGGTGGATCCCATCCTCCTTATAAAACAAGCTTTGTTTCCAGAAGGTATCAAAATGGTCACTAAATGTTCCATCCACAGAGCTGCGATAGTCTGGTAGCCAGTTATGGAGGGATAACAGTCTGCTGAACCGTTCAATGCCACACCATTTAGGGAGGACAGAGGGACAGATATTATGGGGTGTTTGTTGGTGTCAAGCAGAGACCCAATCAGTTGTTTAAAATCCATCTTCAGCTGTTCTGTGCTGCCCTTCATAATGTCATTGAATCACACATTAACTATGATCGACTACATTTCCTGATGTAGGTTTATAATGTTTGGGAGCAGCTCGGGCTCCTGTGTAGCACCACGTTTTTGCTCCAGGGACTGAGGCATTTCTCACCATTGAACGGCCGGGGAAGGAGAAGTCCGCCCATTCCTGCCCCTCACACCTTTCATGGGCCCATGAGATGCAGGATAGCATAGGCCGCCAGCGCCCTGTCAGGTCCAGACCTCCCACAGCAGGCAGAGGCCCATCAGGTCCAGACCTCCCACAGCAGGCAGAGCCCCGTCAGGTCCAGACCTCCCACAGCAGGCAGAGCCCCGTCAGATCCAGACCTCCCACAGCAGGCAGAGCCCCATCAGGTCCAGACCTCCCACAGCAGGCAGAGCCCCGTCAGGTCCAGACCTCCCACAGTAGGCAGAGCCCCGTCAGGTCCAGACCTCCCACAGCAGGCAGAGCCCCGTCAGATCCAGACCTCCCACAGCAGGCAGAGCCCCGTCAGGTCCAGACCTCCCACAGCAGGCAGAGCCCCGTCAGGTCCAGACCTCCCACAGCAGGCAGAGCCCCGTCAGGTCCAGACCTCCCACAGCAGGCAGAGCCCCGTCAGGTCCAGACCTCCCACAGCAGGCAGAGCCCCGTCAGGTCCAGACCTCCCACAGCAGGCAGAGCCCCGTCAGGTCCAGAGAGAGAGGGAAAGGAGCCAAACTTGACGACGAAGCCACTGCTGGAGTCAGCTCAGCAATGAAGGCGCAGGTAGATCCCAAATATCGGTGCAGTACAACTCATCCTCGTCACGGATTGGCTATTTGCAGCAGACGACCACCCCGGGGTTCCTATCAGCTAACAACAAGAACGAGAGGCTCCAGTGGGCATCACCAACACTGGACCGTTGAGGAGAGGAAAAACATGACCTGGTCCGACGAATCGCAGTTCCTGTTGTGTCTTGCTGATGGCAGAGTCAGGATTTGGCACACAGTGGCCTCATCCTGACTGGTGTCAACAGTACAGGCTGATTGATGGCGGTGATGGTGTGGGGAATGTTTTCCTGGCATGCATTAGGTCCCTTGATACCAATTGAGCAACGTTTCCATTCCCCAAAGAATGCAAGCTGTTCTGGAGGCAAATGTGGGGTCCGACCTGGTACTAGATGGGTGTACCTAATAAATATTTCTACTATGAGTTTGGAATAATACTGTGAAATTGTTTTTTTAAAATTACGATAATGCTCTTTCAGTGTAAGGGCTGTTTGAAAAGAGTTTTGGTAAAAACGGTCCTAGCAAATTTCTTGCTTTGAGAAATGTCTCTTTGCTAAGAAGCATTGTAATTAACAGTAAGGTAATTGTTACCTAGAAATGATTTGATATTGAGATTTTTTTTTAAAACAGCTAGGTGAGCTTTTTAATTTTTTTTTTACTTGAGATGTTATTCCTTAACATCCAATGGCCTTATATGTTATGTTTAGAGGGAGACTGGCACGGACAGCCAAAACAGGCATCAAAACGTCAGTCGATTCTCAATGTACGATATGATTATAGAAACATAACACCTTTTCACTTCCATATCACATCAAAATAATTTCACAAATGCAAAAAAAAAAAAATACATATAAACTTACTGTACAGTTTTAACCAGGTTTATTTTTCTGTTACAACATTTTTCTGACGTCTGTTAGTGTTCGGAGCATATGCTAGATCAGTGGTATCCTATTTTTGAGCCTTGGGTCGCATTGCTTCATGGGAGTTTTGAGTATCACTCGGTAGGAAGTCAGCAACTCGATTCGCTTAGTTTGGAGGGCCAACTACAGGGCTGAAAAGGCACTACGCCTCGCTCAAAGTTGAATTAGGACAACACTCCCACTGTACATACAGCTCGCAGGATCGCTCAAAATGGAGGCTAAGTGGAAGGCTATTGTGTGTGTGTGTGTGTGTGTGTGTGTGTGTGGCTGTTCACCCATCACTAATACGAAAATATCCTGCATTGAGAGTGAAACCTATTATTTGTCGACTACCACATGAATTTAACACCACGAGTAATGGAACGGAACATCAGTTGCTCCTGAAGCTGTGACCCGTTATTTATATATATATATATATATATATATATATATATATATATATATATATATATATATATATATATATATATATATATATATATTATAGTCTCTGCTGAGAAGTGAACAGATCTCATTAAGACTGGATGTCATGCAGGAGATGTGTTTTAGTGACGGGCCAGTGGAGCCTCTCCTCTCCCACTCACACAATAAGCAGAATATCTGTGTGTAGTAATAAGTATAGCACCAACACAACATTTACATAAGTCATTTAGCAGAACACTCTTATCCAGAGCGACTTAGTCCATCTTAAAGCTGGAATACAGAGTGGTGAAACTGCCACGTTGTTGTTGTGAGATTGACAACAACAACAACAACAACAACAACAACGGGACGATACTTCGAAACAACAAGCTTGTTTTCCCTCTGACATCATCACACATCACTGCATGCTGGAAAGAGCAGCGGAGTCTGTACTACACATGTTATTGTACCTTAGAGGCTCCTCCTCCTTTCAGGAACAAAACAATAACAAATGTTCCTGGGGTTACCAGGGACTTCCGTCAATGGGGATTCCATCTTTAAGACGTAGTCATAGTAAATGCATTTTTCCTCGATTTTAAAAGTAGCTATCGACAAGTGTGAGTGCAAGGGAGTTTTTTTTTTTTGCTGTTGCCCTGACTAAGTCTGTGTGTGTGTGTGTGTCTCTTGTCTTCACCAGCTGAACAGCTCCAGTGATAGTGGTCTGGAGAAGGTTCTACCGTTGGGGGGCCACAAGGCCCCTGTGGTCACAGTGGACTGGTGCTCTGCCATGGACTGTGGCACCTGCCTCACTGCATCCATGGACGGAAAGATCAAACTCAGCACTTTACTGGCACAGAAATCCTGATTGGTTGAAATTTGAAGGCCTCTAGGGAGGGTTCCTCATTGGAGGGAAGCATTTTAATGCAGCATCACACTATTGAAGCCGATGTATTCTACAGTAGCGTTTGTCTTAAATAATTGTAATACTTTGTATTGACCTAAGGCAGTCAACAACATATCATGGATGAAACAGGGCTTTGGAAAATCATAATAGGATATTAACAATTAGAATCAAATCCAACTCATTCCTTACCTGCAAGTGGTGTTCAGTCCATGTGAGAGACCATGCTATATTTGTTGTAGTAGAGAAGTTGTGGCTATAAAATCTGAACTGGTTGTTGTGAGAATTTGAAACTTTGAGAGGCCAATGCACCTATCCAAGGCCGAAACCATGCAGAAGTGGAACCATTTCTGGCTTTTCTCAGTTTTGACGCAGTACCACAACTCCTGATCAAGGGCTGTTTGTTTAATCATGTATGTGTGGATTGTGACAATAAATAATTTGTAGATAGTCCTGTATCAGTGTGTTTTCTCCTGTCTTTATGGATCTATTTTAGCGTCGGGGATAAAAATCAACTGGATTCTAAATACAACAACCAATGGAATACGAGTTATACTTCACTAGACCCAAATATGGGCAATAGATCTCAGAACATTGGAATCATCCAAACTTACAGCATATGGAAGCCAACGCAGAGAAGTTAGCTACATACGTAGCCGGGGTGAGTAATGACGTGTCAGAGTATCCCGGTGTGATCTTCTTCATGCACTTCCTCTCACATTATTAGGCTGACCACTGGAGAAGTCTGAACAGTATCACCTCAGAGTAAGAGTGCTGATCTGGGATCAGTTGGGACCTGACACTAAAACAGATGTTTTGTGGGTACTGGCCCAGATCTTTTTACTTTAATGAGTGACCTGGACACCCAAGTCTGGTAAACACACTGCATAACAAATCGTGTTCCGCTCGCCATGAAACTAGTCTTTAGAATTAACTTCACTCGATGCAAATTAAATGATTCATCAGACAAATCGGTTTCCTACCGTTGTGGATTCTCTTAAAAGTCACGATATAAAAACAGACAACTAAACAAGCATGTTTTTTTGTGAACGTTCACTTTATTAAAACAGGTTCTGTGAGATCTTACTGCCTTATAAGGCGTTACTGAATTCACAAGCTGTTATGTGCACTTGAGATATAAAGTATAAACTGTTATATACAACACAAACATTAGGCTATTAAGAGTAGTTCAATGGCAGACTATTATTGTGCTGTTCGAATAATAAATAAATAATATTGTTTGAATAATCAAGACACTGAAATTCCCCCCCGTCATTGAGATTTTACTGGTTTGGCCCCTCCATGTTCAGTGTCCAAATCAAGACCTAGACATTCTGCTTTTCAGACCATTTTCACGTAACCAACACACCGATGCAAGTCCTCTTAGGAAGATAATGGCTGGTCTTCTACGAGTATTTCCCTTCCTGTGATGTGGCCTTCCCGGCCAGCTGAGTCTTCAACTAGACTCTTCAATCTCCCAAGGTGATGCAAGGCCCTAAAACAAAACAAGATCGTTATTTAAGGGATTTTATGTGACAGACTATCATGGGTCTTTAAAATAAAATATACATTTAGTCTACTGTCTTATTCCAAATGCATCTATTTGTGTCAGTATTGTACCTCTTCAATGATTGTCCACCGAGTGCAGTGTCATAGTCATCGGACCTCTGTAATTCAGACAATGGTATCACTGCTCTGGTTCACATCAGTTATGTCAGGAACATTTTTTTTTAATTCCTAACTAGAAACCAGATTAGTTAGAAGTCTACACATCATTCATCTCATTCTCAGTACCATTATCATCTGTGGTTGTGTGCCGTCCTCCAACGTTGGTGTTGAACCATTCTCCGAGGTTACTTCCTTTTCTGTTCCATTCTCCGCGGTTACTTCCTTTTCATTCTCCAGACTGACTTGTTGCTCCACGGCTTGAAGGCTAAACAGCATCTGTTTGAGGGCCTCCACCGGACCAGGGTGTTTCCTGCTGCTGTAGCCCGACGAACATGAGCCTGAGGCAGCCTGCACAGTCACAACATGGAAGATGGGGGAGTTAGGATTCAAGTTCATGGCTCTGAGGTACAACATATCCATCTCTCAAATCAGAAGTCTTCGTTAAAACTTTACATGGACTAAGGAATCATCTGATCAAGGAGCATTTTGTACAGACCTCGTCTTTCCTGTCTCTCAAAATCTCTGTGGTGATCAGTGTGTCTTCTGCTCCCTCTACAGGTACTGGAGATTTACTGCAGAGGGAGAGAAGCAGAGAATTTAGCAACGCCTTCTGTGAAATTATAGCTCAATAATAGTTGAGTTTACTAAAAGTAGATAAAAAAAAAAAAAAACATATCCTACTTAATATTTGTAATGTATCGTGCTTAATCTTCGTTTTGTTTTCGTACATGTCACCACTTTTGACTAGCACTCACAATGTGATGGCAGGGTTGTCCCAAGAGCGATCGGCCTCTAGGACATCCTCTGAGCCACCAGGGCTGTGTCCCATGTCCTTCTGCAGCTGGCTGGTCAGGCCTAGTGAAGGTGAGTTAAGGACCTTCTCTGCCTTCAAGATCAAACTCTCGATCTTATCACCTGTGAAGAAAACACAGTGGACAGCTCTTATGCAATACATGAAAATACCAGTGTAACTGTAAACTGAGGACTAAGTCTGGACAAATGAATACAAGCCCTGGGTGTTGTTTACCTCTGAAGAGCTCGTCGAAATCAGTGCTCCGTTCTCCCTCTGCAGCGAAAGCTAGCCGCTCTGCAAACCGTAGTCTAAACTCCCTCAGTGTCCTGTGATCAGCCTCTCCTCTGAGAAGTTGTTGCCTGTCATCATCAGAACCAGAGACATCCTCAAGATGGCCGCCGTTACTATCCTGCTGTCCTTCCTTTAGCTCCTCATAGGAAGCCTCCAGCTCGCCCAGCCAGGAGGGAGGTCTAGGGGAGGGAGGCACGGTCTGGGTCGGGCCCCAGCCCCTATGCTGTGTCTTCTTATGAGACTCTGAGAAGTCTATTTTAGTGGTGGGAATGTCTTTGGGAACATTGTCACACTCCTGGAGCCAGGCGGGGTACTTCAGGTCAGGAACGCTGGTGACCCCAGAGAAATCCATCTCAGACTTTTGGCTGGTCAGCCAGCGAGGGTAATCGTGGTGGGAGGAGAAAGGACCAGGGGAGTCTGTGGTCTGGTGGTAGAGACCATGCTGGGGCTGGGGCCGTAGGCTCCCCTTCACTCTGGGGCCTGTGAAGGGATCTGTCTTTTGGGTTTCCTCTGCTTGAGTTCTAGCTCTGGACTGGTACAGCTTGTGAGGAGTGTTGTGAGGGGCAGAGTAGTGCAGGCAGCATTTAATATGAGAGCTGCTGTTAGGCCTAGGCCTCCTAGAGGACCAGGAGTTAGAGTAGGAGCTCTGCCCCAGGGGGTAGTCCCCAGACTGGGTGAGGAAGGCAGAGGTGCGAGTCACGGGTAGGGAACCATCACAGGGGAGCACCAACAGATCGTCGGTGGTCAGGCTGATGCAGTCTCCACGGTGACCAGAACCCACGGGAAGATTCAGGAAGTCCAGCTCCCTGTCTGTTAGTCTCTCTCTAAGAACTGGGAACCATGGACAAGACTATTATATGATACGTATACAATCAAAGTGGTTAATTATTGTACATTAATTAAGATCCAAGTACCACTTGATAAAAGTATTATGTTTTATCTCCATATTCAAACAGCTTGGACAAATAAAAGTTAAGCATTTCATAATCGATGACAAAAACCTAAATCTTTACCATCTTTATTCCTGAACTCGGTTCTGGGCAGAGCAGAACTTAGCAGGTTTTTCTGGAGTTGCAGACTCCCGGTAGAAGTTTCAGAAGTGTGCAGGCTTCTGTCAAAGTCTGCAATGTACGCTTCCAGGGCCTCAGTAGCCGATTCATAGTCGCGGTCCCGGTATCTGATGCCGGCGAGAGACGGATCGTTGTCCCTTAAGGTGCCTCTCAGGTGTCCGGAGCTAGCCAACAAGGAGGTGATGGTTGACTCCGGAGAAAAGAGAAGGTCACCTTGTCCGGAAGTCATTCTGTCAAACAAACTAACATGTTGTAGAGTTAGATAGTTTTCTTATTTTAACTTGTCAGATATCCAAGTTACACTACTATAAACTGATCGTAAAGAACACATGTGTTTATCTGACTAGTAACAAGCTGAATCAAATAAATAAATAAAAACAACACGCCAAAAAGTTTGTACTCGCTGACTGTAAAACAAAAAACGTTTAACGTCATATTTTTGTTGTTGTCGTACTCTTGTCTGTTTTTACCTGCTTGTAAACTATTAAGTAAATCATGTAAACATTAGGAAACGTGTTATAAACTTACCGGTAACGCCTTTATAGTTGGAGTTGGTTCGTAGATAACAAGCTCCAACACAGTCGTCACTAGTTACCACAAAGTAATAAACCCCGCTCATTTCTCACATTTCTCAGCTTAAAATGTGATTTTTAAACCTAAAAACATAATCTAAACCACACTGCTAACGTTATGTCTAACATTAAATAAGTATTAAACAAATATATATATATATATATATATATATATATATATATATATATATTTTAACGATATATCCACTAGTGGAAACCCTCCCCAACACAGCAGCAAATGTGTTGGCCAACAGGAAATATTCCATGCGTTTTTCACGTCACAGCGGCTCGACGCACCGAGGTATAAAACAAGGCTTCAAGACAGTCTTCCACTGTGACGAGTTGTTCATTCACATCGTTATGCATAGAAGAGAGCCTACCTCTTCCCCGTCACTGTTCAATCAAATGGCATCCATGTTCAAAATTACAGCGGTACAGTTTGGAATATATTGCAGTGAATTGTCAATATATTTTGATTTAATGGTGACCATTATTACGTTATTTCAAATCAAACGTATTAGTCACGTGCGCCGAACACAACACCGAACACAACAGTGAAATGCTTACTTACAAGCTCCTAATCAACGATGCAGTTTAAAAAAGACAAGAATAAGAAATAAAAGTAACAAGTAGTTAAAAAGCAGCAGTAAAATAGCAATAGCTAGACTATATACAGGAGGGTTACTGGTACAGAGTCAATGTGCAGAGGGCACCGGTTAGTTAAGGTCATTGCGGCAATAGGGTACATGTAGGTAGAGTTATTAAAGTGGCTATGCATAGATAATAACAGAGAGTAGCAGCCGCGTAAATCTTTTTCTTAATTGGCGTTTTAATTAAGCAATAAGGCCTGGGGGGGGGGGGGGGGGGGGGGTTGAGGGTAGAGGAAGGACATCAGAAATAGAGGGGAGAGGTTGAGGGTAGAGGATGGACATCAGTAATAGATGGGAGAGGTTGAGGGTAGAAGAAGGACAGGACTAAAAACAAACTAAATATAAGAATAATAGTGAAGACATCAAAACTATGAAATAACATATATAGAATCATGTATTAACTAAAAAAAGTGTTCAGCAAATCAAAATATATTTTATATTTGAGATTCCTCAAAGTAGCCACCCTTTGCCTTGATGACAGCTTTCTTTGCACTCTTGGCATTCTCTCAACCAGATTCATGAGGTAGTCACCTGGAATGCAATTCAATTAACAGGTGTGCCTTGTTAAAGGTTAATTTGTGGAACTTATTTCCTTCTTAATGCGTTTGAGACAGTCAGTTGTGTTGCGACATGGTAGGGGTGGTATACAGAAGATAGCCCTATTTGGTCAAAACCAAGTCCATATCATGGCAAGAACAGCTCAAATAAAGCAAATAGAAACGACAGTCCATCATTAATTTAAGACATGAAGGTCACACTGACCCCCTCAATCAAACACGTCACATCCTGTTGAACGTGGAACGAGGAAGAGCTCGGTTTTGTTGTTTTGAAAAGTTTGTTGTTTTGAAAGCTCTTAGTAGCTAGCGAACGTTTTAGTTTGGATCCCGTGATGCAGTTGGCATCAATTGCAGGGACTGTTAGTCGCTGTCCGGTGATCCTGCCGACCAAGGATGGGTCTGAGGAGCTATTTGGCGTTGCAGCTAGCTTAGCTGCTAGCTAGCTGCATATCAAGCTAGAGGGGTTTTCTTGAGGGCTTGAACGCAGCCCGCAACGTGGTTAGCCATTGAAGCTGAGATCGCTTATTGTCCCTGCTGTTTGTTGTATTCAATCTTCCCTGTGACCTGCCCTGTCTGTAACTGTGAGGAGTAACAGTGCAACCTACATTGCTAGCTACCATGCGCATGTTTACGGACATATTAAATCTCTCCCTATCCCAGTCTGCTGTCCCCACATGCTTCAGGATGACCACCATTGTTTCTGTACACAAGAAGTCAAAGAAGTCAAAGGTAACTGAACTAACTGAACTAAATGACAATCGCCTCGTAGCACTCACTTGAAATGGCCCACCCGCACAGACAGTGTGGTGAAAAAGGCGCAATAACGCCTCTTCAACCTCAGGAGGCTGAAGAACATTGGCTTCTCACCTAAAACCCTCAAAACCTTTACAGATGCTGTCGGGCTGAATCACCATCCTGGTACGGCAATTGCACCACCCTCAACCACAAGGCTCTCCAGAGGGTGGTGCGGTCTGCACAACGCATCACCGGGGGCAAACTACCTGCCCTCCAGAACACCTACAGCACCTGATGTCACAGGAAGGCCAAAAAGATCACAAGGACAACAACCACCCGGCTTAAGCAGGGGGACACGTCTGGCACTGCAGGATTTGAGTCCCTGGCGGCGTAGTGTGTTACTGATGGTAGGCTTTGTTACTTTGGTCCCAGCTCTCTGCATGTCATTCACTAGGTCCCCCCGTGTGGTTCTGGGATTTTTGCTCACCGTTCTTGTGATCATTTTGACCCCACGGGGTGAGATCTTGCGTGGAGCCCCAGATCGAGGGAGATTATCAGTGTGTCTTCCATTTCCTAATAATTGCTCCCACAGTTGATTTCTTCAAACCAAGCTGCTTACCTATTGCAGATTCAGTCTTCCCAACCTGGTGCAGGTCTACAATTTTGTTTCTGGTGTCCTTTGACAGCTCTTTGGTCTTGGCCATAGTGGAGTTTGGAGTGTGACTGTTTGAGGTTGTGGACAGGTGTCTTTTATAATGATAACAAGTTCAAACAGGTGCCATTAATACAGGTAACGAGTGGAGGACAGAGGAGCCTCTTAAAGAAGAAGTTACAGGTCTGTGAGAGCCAGAAATCTTGCTTGTTTGTAGGTGACCAAATACTTATTTTCCACCATAATTTGCAAATAAATTCATTAAAAATCCTACAATATGATTTTCTGGATTTTTTTTCTCATTTTGTCTGTCATAGTTGAAGTGTACCTATGATGAAAATTACAGGCCTCTCTCATCTTTTTAAGTGGGTGAACTTGCACAATTGGTGGCTGACTAAATACTTTTTGGCCCCACATGTATGTGACCAATAACATCTGCAAACCGTGTGTATGTGACCAATAACATCTGCTAACCATGTGACCAATAACATCTGCTAACCATGTGTATGTGACCAATAACATCTGCTAACTGTGTGTATGTGACCAATAACATCTGCTAACCATGTGTATGTGACCAATAACATCTGCTAACCGTGTGTATGTGACCAATAACATTTGCTAACCGTGTGACCAATAACATCTGCTAACCATGTGTATGTGACCAATAACATCTGCTAACCGTGTGACCAATAACATCTGCTAACCATGTGTATGTGACCAATAACATCTGCTAACCATGTGTATGTGACCAATAACATCTGCTAACCATGTGTATGTGACCAATAACATCTGCTAACCGTGTGTATGTGACCAATAACATCTGCTAACCATGTGTATGTGACCAATAACATCTGCTAACCGTGTGTATGTGACCAATAACATCTGCTAACCATGTGTATGTGACCAATAACATCTGCTAACCGTGTGTATGTGACCAATAACATCTGCTAACCATGTGTATGTGACCAATAACATCTGCTAACCGTGTGTATGTGACCAATAACATCTGCTAACCATGTGTATGTGACCAATAACATCTGCTAACCGTATGTATGTGACCAATAACATTTGCTAACCGTGTGACCAATAACATCTGCTAACCATGTGTATGTGACCAATAACATCTGCTAACCGTGTGACCAATAACATCTGCTAACCATGTGTATGTGACCAATAACATTTGCTAACCGTGTGTATGTGACCAATAACATCTGCTAACCGTGTGACCAATAACATCTGCTAACCATGTGTATGTGACCAATACCATCTGCTAACCGTGTGTATGTGACCAATAACATCTGCTAACCGTGTGACCAATAACATCTGCTAACCGTGTGTATGTGACCAATAACATCTGCTAACCGTGTGTATGTGACCAATAACATCTGCTAACCGTGTGTATGTGACCAATAACATCTGCTAACCGTGTGTATGTGACCAATAACATCTGCTAACCATGCGTATGTGACCAATAACACCTAGACCTACAAAACCCCTACATTAATCTATTAGCCATTTCTGAGATTCATTTAGATCATTCATTTGATGATACAGCAGTAGCAATACAGGGATATAACATCTGTAGAAGAGACAGACATGCTTGTGGGGGAGGAGTTGCTGTATATATTCAGAGCCATATCCCTGTAATGCTTAGAGAAGATCTTCTGTCAAGTGTTATTGAAGTGTTGTGGTTGCAGGTTCGCACATCTAAAGCCTTTTCTTTTGGGGTGTTGCTATAGGTGCGAACAGTCAGTATCTAAATTATATGTGTGAAATGCTTGATAGTTTTTCATGTGAACAGAGAGGTCTACTTTCTTGGGGACCTGAATATTGACTGGTTTTCATCAAGCTGTCAGCTCAAGAGGAAGCTTCTTACTGTAACCAGTGCCTGTAATCAATCAAATTTCAATCAAAATAATTTATAAAATTTATTTTATATAGCCCTTCTTACATCAGCTGATGTCACAAAGTGCTGTACAGAAACCCAGCCTAAAACCCCAAACCGCAAGCAATGCAGGTGTAGAAGCAAGGTGGTTAGGAAAAACTCCCTAGAAAGGCCAGAACCTAGGAAGAAATCTAGAGAGGAACCAGGCTCTGAGGGGTGGCCCGTCCTCTTCTGGCTGTGCCGGGTGGAGATTATAACAGAATATGGCCAAGATATTCAAACGTTCATAGATGACCAGCAGGGTCAGATAATAATAATCACAGTGGTTGTAGAGGGTGCAACAGGTCAGCATCTCAGCAGTAAATGTCAGTTGGCTTTTCATAGCCGATCATTCAGAGTATCTCTACCGCTCCTGCTATCTCCAGAGAGTTGAAAACAGCAGGTCTGGGACAGGTAACACGTCCGGTGAACAGGTCAGGGTTCCATAGCTGCAGGCAGAACAGTCGAAACTGGAGCAGCAACACGGCCAGGTGGACTGGGGACAGCAAGGAGTCATCATGCCAGGTAATCCTGAGGCATGGTCCTAGGGCTCAGGTCCTCCAAGAGAAAGAGAAAGAGAAAGAGAGAGAGAGAGAGAGAGAGCGAGAGAGAGAGAGAGAGAGAGAGAGAGAGAGAGAGAGAGAGAGAGAGAAAGAGAGAGAGAGAGAGAGAGAAAAATATAGAAAAAAAGAGAGAATAAGGCAGGAGAAATACTCCAGATATAACAGACTGACCCTAGCCCCCCGACACAAACTGTTGCAGCATAAATACTGGCGGCTGAGACAGGAGGGGTCGGGAGACACTGTGGCCCCATCCGACGATACCCCCAGATAGTTTCAAACAGGCAGGATATAACCCCACCCACTTTGCCAAAGCACAGCCCCCACACCACTAGAGGGATATCTTCAACCACCAACCTGCTATCCTGAGACAAGGCCGAGTATAGCCCACAAAGATCTCCCCAACGGCACGAACCTGAGGGGGGGTGCCAACCCGGACAGGAAGATCACTTCAGTGACTCAACCCACTCAAGTGACGCACCCCTCCTAGGGACGGCATGGAAGAGCAACAGTAAACCAGTGACTCAACCCCCGTAACAGGGTCAGAGGCAGAGAATCCCAGTGGAGAATCCCAAGGGCGGTTCGTTGCTCCAGTGCCTTTTCGCTCACCTTCACACTCCTGGGCCAGACTACACTCAATCATAGGACCTACTGAAGAGATGATTCTTCAATAAAGACTTAAAGGTTGAGACCGAGTCTGCGTCTCTCACATGGATAGGCAGACCGTTCCATAAAAATTGAGCTCTATAGAAGAAAGCCTTGCCTCCAGCGGTTTACATAGAAATCTAGGGACAATAAGGAGGCCTGCTTCTTGTGACCTTAGCGTACGTGTAGGTATGTATGGCAGGACCAAATTGGAAAGATAGGTAGGAGCAAGCCCATGTAATGCTTTTTAGGTAAGCAGTAAAACCTTGAAATCAACCCTAGCCTTAACAGGAAGCCTGTGTAGAGAGGCTAGCACTGGAGAGATATGATCACATTTTTTGGTTCTAGTCAAGATTCAAGCAGTCGTGTTTGGCACTAACTCAAGTTTATTTAGTGCGTTATCCGGGTTGCCGGAATGTAGAGCATTGAAGTAGTCTATTCTAGAAGTGACAAAAGCATGGATACATTTTTCTGCGTAACTTTTGGACAGAAAGCTTCAGATTTTTGCAATGTTACGAAGATGGGGAAAAAAGCTTGTCGTCAAAAGAGAGATCAGGGTCCAGAGTAACGCCGAGGTCCTTCACAGTTTTATTTGAGACCACTGTACAACCATTAAGATTAATTGTCAGATTCAACAGAAGATCTCTTTGTTTCTTGGGACCTAGAACAAGCATCTCTGTTTTGTCCGAGTTTAAAAGTAGAAAGTTTGCGGTCATCCATTTCCTTATGTCTGAAACACATGCTTCTAGCGAGGGCAATTTTGGGGCTTCACCATTAACTTTCACTATAGCAGTGAAAGTTAACATTATGTTTCCGAATGACATCCCCAAGAAGTCAAATATATAGTGAAAACAATAGTGGTCCTAAAACGGAACCTTTGAGGAACACCGAAATTTACAGTTGATTTGCCAGAGGACAAACCATCTACAGAGACAAACTGATATCTTTCCGACAGATAAGATCTAGACCAATTTGGGTTTCTAATCTTTACAAAAGAATGTGGTGATCGATGGTATCAAAAGAAGCACTGAGGTCTAGGAGCACGAGGACAGATGCAGAGCCTCAGTCTGATGTCATTAAAAGGTCATTTGCCACCGTCTCAGTACTATGATGGGGTCTAAAACCAGACTGAAGCGTTTCGTATACATTGTTTGTCTTCGGGAAGGCAGTGAGTTGCTGCGCAACAGCTTTTTCAATTTTTTTTGAGAGGAATGAGAGATATAGGCTGACAGTTTTCATATTTTCTGGGTCAAGGTTTGGCTTTTTCAAGAGAGGCTTTATTACTGCCACTTTTAGTGAGTTTGGTACACATCCGATGGATAGGGAGCCGTTTATTATGTTCAACATAGGAGGGCCAAGCACAGGAAGCAGCTCTTTCAGTAGTTTAGTTGGAATAGGGTCCAGTACACAGCTTAAAAGTTTAGAGGCCATGACTATTTCCATCATTGTGTCAAGATATATAGGATTAAAAAACTTGAGTGTCTCCCTTGATCCCAGGTCCTGGCAGTGTTGTGCAGACTCAGGACAACTGAGCTTTGGAGGAATATGCAGATTTAAAGAGGAGTCTGTCATTTGCAATGATCATGATCT
This sequence comes from Oncorhynchus mykiss, assembly GCF_057628025.1. Lineage (NCBI taxonomy): Eukaryota > Metazoa > Chordata > Actinopteri > Salmoniformes > Salmonidae > Oncorhynchus > Oncorhynchus mykiss. The sequence goes on along the minus strand of NC_143033.1, from coordinate 6,142,191 downwards.
TTTCATCAAAGAAGTTCATGAATTTATCACTGCTGAAGTGAAAGCCATTCCTCTCTTGGGGAATGCTGCTTTTTAGTTAGCTTTGCGACAGTATCAAACGTTTTTTTGGGGGGGGGATTGTTCTTATTTTCTTCAGTTAAGTTGGAAAAATAGGATGATAGGATGATCTGGTTCAGGTTATTAATCAACCTACCAGGGTGTTTACAAACACTTACAGGAACAAGATCATCCACATGCATCGATCACATTTTTACTAACGCTGTAGATGTCCCGGATCCCTCCGGAACTTTCATTACGCACACCTGGTCCCTATTCCCACGGAATGTATTTGAATATATGTGTCCCCTTTGGTTTCTATTGGGTCTGCGATTATTGTTCCCATGTCCAGCTGTTGTGCTGCGTGCTATATATATATATATATATATATTGTGTATTACGGGTATCGGCCCGTGGCGTTTAACGAGGTTTACCCACGCTCCTTTGCTTGGGTACAGCCCAGTGTTTTTGTACACATGTTTGTTTGAGGTGTATTAGAAACCCCTATTGTGTTTTTGGCATATAGCCTAGTGGTTAGAGTGTTGAACTAGTAACCGAAAGGTTGCCAGATCTAATCCCCGAGCCGACAAGGTCTTCTGCCTCTGTACAAGGCAGTTAACCCACTGTTCCTAGGCCGTCATTGAAAATACGAACGAGTTCTTGACTGACATGACACGCCTAGTTAATTAAAGGTAAAAATAAATTCCTGCGCCTGTCTCAAATCCTTTATACCAGCCTGACAGTAGAATGTTGTTCTAGAGCTGTATCTGTACCCATTGGGATGCAGTGATCATTATAGTGACAAATAGTAAAAAATAAAGAAAAACCCTGGAATGAGTAGGTGAGTCCAAATATTTGACTGGCGCTGTGTCCAGAAAAAAATAAGTATTTCCTGATATCCTTTTTTCTTTTGCACATTTGTCACACTTAAATGTTTCCGATTATCAAACACATTTTAATATTACACAAAGATAACCCAGGTAAGCACAAAATTCAGCTTTTAAGTGATCATTTTATTTATTAAGGGAAAAAACGTTATCCGAACCTTCATGGTCCTATGTGAAGAAGTAATTGCCCCCCCCCCCCTGTTAAATTGTGAATTTACTGTGGTTAATCACATTTTTTGGAAAGCCGAGTTCAATTTCACTAGCCACACCCAGGCCCGATTACTGCCAGACCTGTTGAATCAAGAAATCACTTAAATAGAACCTGTCTGACAAAGTGAAGTAGGACAAAAGATCTCAAAAAGCAAGACATCATGTCGTGATCCAAATAAATTCAGGAACTGCAGCAGGACAATGATCCAAAACACACCAGCAAATCCGCCTCTCAATGGCTTAAAAAAAAATGAAGGTTTTGGAGGGGCCTAGCCAATGTCCGGACTTGAATCCGATTGAGATGCTGTGGCGTGACCTTAAAAAGGCGGTTCATGCTCGAAAACCCTCCAATGTGACTGAATTAAAACAATTCTGCAAAGAAGAGTGGGCCAAAAGTCCTCCACAGCGATCGATGTGAAAGACTCATTGCCAGTTATCGCAAACGCTTGATTGCAGTTGTTGCTGCTGAGAGTGGCACAACCAGTTATTAGGTTTAGGGGGAAATTACTTTTTCACATAGGGCCATGAAGGTTCGGATAGCTTTTTTCCCTTAATAAATAAAATCATCACTTAACCCAAGTAAACACAAAATGCAGTTATCTTTGTGTAATATTTAAATTAGTTTGATCTGAAACATTTAAGTGTGACAAATGTGTGAGAAAAAAAAAATCAGGAAGGGGCAAATACTTTTTCACAGCACTGTATATATTTACAAGAAATATATGAGGGATTGGAAATGCTGAAGACAATTACATTGATGGAAGCTACAATATTAAAGCTGATCTACTCCCTAAAAAACACTTATTTTTAACAAAATTATTTTGTGACGGTGTGCACTAATGAATACGACCCAGGTGGCCATGCAGGCAGACTTCACAAATTGGGTGCTTTAGGAAAGTAAAACACTGTCAAAGTCTACGACTACTTCTGCCTCCCATGGTATCGTGGTATCGGTATCTCCCATGGTATCGTGGTATCTCCCATGGTATGGTATCTCCCATGGTATTGTATATTCCATGGTATTTCCCATGGTATTGTATCTATTGTATAGGAGATACGATACCATGGTATCTCCCATGGTATGGTATCTTCCATGGTATGGTCTCTCCCATGGTATCTCCCATGGTATGGTCTCTCCCATGGTATCTCCCATGGTATGGTCTCTCCCATGGTATCGTATCTCCCATGGTATCGCATCTCCCATGGTAGCTCCTTGGTATTGTATCTCCCATGGTATCTCCCATGGTATTGTATCTCCCATGGTATCGTATCTCCCATGGTATCGTATCTCCCATGGTATCGTATCTCCCATGGTATCTTCCATGGTATTGTATCTCCCATGGTATCTTCCATGGTATCATATCCCCCATGGTATCTCCCATGGTATTGTATCTCCCATGGTATCTACCATAGTATCTCCCATGGTATGGTATCTTCCATGGTATCTCCCATGGTATCTCCCATAGTGTCGCATCTCCCATGGTAGCTCCTTGGTATCGTATCTCCCATGGTTCTCCCATGGTATCGTATCTCCCATGGTAGCTCCTTGGTATTGTATCTCCCATGGTATCATATCTCCCATGGTATCGTATCCCCCATGGTATTGTATCCCCCATGGTATTGTATCTCCCATGGTATCGTATCCCCCATGGTATCTCCCATGGTATCGTATCCCCCTTGGTAACGTATCTCCCATGGTATCGTATCCCCCATGGTATTGTATCTCCCATGGTATCGTATCCCCCATGGTATCTCCCATGGTATCGTATCCCCCTTGGTATCGTATCTCCCATGGTATCGTATCCCCCTTGGTATCGTATCTCCCATGGTATCGTATCCCCCATGGTATTGTATCTCCCATGGTATGGTATCTCCCATGGTATCTACCATAGTATCTCCCATGGTATCTTCTATGGTATCGCCCATGGTATTGTATCTCCCATGGTATCGTATCTCCCATGGTATGGTATCTCCCATGGTATCTTTTATGGTATCTCCCATGGTATGGTTTCTCCTATGGTATCTTCTATGGTATCTCCCATGGTATCGTATCTCCCATGGTATGGTATCTTCTATGATATCTCCCATGGTATGGTATCTCTCATGGTATCTTCTATGATATCTCCCATGGTATGGTATCTCCCATGGTATCCTTTATGGTATCTCCCATGGTATGGTATTGTATCTCTATGGTATCTCCCATGGTATGTATCTCCATGGTATCTTCTATGGTATCTCCCATGGTATGGTATCTCCCATGGTATGGTATCTTCTATGGTATCTCCCATGGTATGGTATCTCCATGGTATCTTCTATGGTATCTCCCATTGGTATCTCCCATGGTATTGTATTTCTATGGTATCTCCTATGGTATCTCCCATGGTATGGTATCTCCTCTGGTATCTTCTATGGTATCTCCCATGTATCGTATCTCTCATGGTATCCTCTATGGTATCTCCCATGTATGGTATCTCCCATGGTATCTTCTATGGTATCTCCCGTGGTATGGTATCTCCTCTGGTATCTTCTATGGTATCTCCCATGGTATCGTATCTCCCATGGTATGTTATCTCTATGGTATCTCCATGGTATCTCCCATGGTATGGTATCTCCTCTGGTATCTTCTATGGTATCTCCCATGGTATCGTATCTCCCATGGTATGGTATCTTCTATGGTATCTCCCATGGTATCTCCCATGGTATCTCCCATGGTATCTTCTATGGTATCTCCCATGGTATGGTATCTCCCATGGTATGGTATCTCCTATGGTATCTCCCATGGTATGGTATCTCCTCTGGTATCTTCTATGGTATCTCCCATGGTATGGTATCTCCCATGGTATGGTATCTCCCATGGTATCTTCTATGGTATCTCCCATGGTATGTATCTCCCATGGTATGGTATCTCCTCTGGTATCTTCTATGGTATCTCCCATGGTATGGTATCTCCCATGGTATGGTATCTTCTATGGTATCTCCCATGGTATCTTCTATGGTATCTCCCATGGTATGGTATCTCCTCTGGTATCTTCTATGGTATCTCCCATGGTATCGTCTCTCCCATGGTATCACCTTTACCACTATTCGGCCAGACGGTTGGGTTTCAGTCAGAAATAGTTTTGAGTGTGCGCGAGAGCGAAGCTATTTAAAGACAAGATGGTGACATGATCTGAAATGGTGACATGATGAAAATGTAGAATTAATTGAATATGAGAAATCGCCATTTGAAGACTGCTAAGACTATGCTGTCAACTGAGTTAGAATTCTGTGTGAGTAACCTATACAGAAGGTTGCTTTGCTGCGGGCCGCTGCAGTGGCACATCTGACCACACAACTACACCTTTCAGATCAGTTGATAGGAACTTTTCTGTATTCTCAGGAGAAAAAAAAAAGACACCATTTAAATATAATTATGGTGCACGTTCATAATCGGGAGGAGTTTAAAGAGGAGATGCATCTTTAGAGCCTTGGTGTTGCACCACTCTCGTCACCCCCTACATCACACGGATATGTATAAGCCAATGCTAAGACTTACAGAAACATTCAAATTGAAGCATTTTCTGAAATAAACGGTTCAACTTGATAACTTAAAAAAAAAAAAAAAAATTTAGGTTCATATTTTACTGAATGTTGTAAATGTTGCATCACCGCCTAGGCAGGGGAGAACCCCGTATAGAATTAGGAATTGGAAATAGGATCTCTAATGGGGGAAGCGAGAAGTGACGGGACGTTCCAGATAGGCGGGGGCGTTGCTGTAGCGAGCGGTGCGGTTACCGGGCGCTGGGTCAGTGTGTGGGAAGTGCTGCAATATCTCACCGTCACTGCCACCGAGGACCGACATACAATTTCTCATAGTTTGTATAGTTGAAGATCAAAGAGGAAAACCTGTCAAACCAACGATATATCTATCTATCTACCGAAAGTCCTCGATACAGAACGCGGAAATAAGAAGTTACTAGTTTTCGCGCTGGTTTCAAGTAGTTTAGCAGTTGATACGGATTCTCTGGTAGCTTTACGTTCACGTTAGATCGCCAGGTCAGCTGTATTTATAACACGTTGTTGTATTCTTTAGCTATATCGTCGGTCTTGAATAACGATTGGGGTGATTCCCAAATATAAAGTATTTGCTAGATGATTATGGAGAAGAAGAGGATGGGATTGCCCCTCTCTGCCACCGGGTTGGAAAAAAGAAGAAGTGATCCGGAAGTCAGGACTCAGTGCTGGCAAGTGTGACGTCTATTACTACAGGTAATGATCGATCATGAAGATAGATAACAGTAACCTTGACTCTCTTGATAGGTTCACAAGTTATGATAGTTACTTAGTTGTCTGATGAGCTACAATAACTATTTTCCAAGGAGAAAACATATGGGCTAAAGCTAACTAGCTAGCTAAACCTTTATAAGCTTGAGCACCCCACTTTCTCAGTGCCACAATGTTGCTAGTTAATGCTATCAGGGTGAACATTGTATCAAAAAACCGCACAAGTACAGTAGCAACATTGTATCACACTTTGTATTACCAGCAGAAGTTCAAATGTATCTTAGTTTAGACTAGAGATAGTGAGATTGTGATTTATGAAAACTTGATTGGTCACTTGCATTCTTGACGTGTCTCATCATGTGATTGATATGCGTGATGATCTTGATAAATGACACCTCCTGAAACTGAAACTCTGTTTGCAATCTAGGCTAAACCATTGTAACTCAGCCCTCTGTCTAAAGTACATTATTTGTGCCGCTAAATTCCTTGGCAATTTACACATGGTCCTTCATAAATGGTCTATAAGCTATAATTGGCATCTATGCTTTTGGACTCTTCAAAGCTAAATGACAGTTCATCTTTTACATTCAGCAGCTTTGCTGTAGGCCTTCACCCTTCCTCAGTAACTCATTGATTGGTTACCCAGTGCAGGCTCCATCCAGTTTGTGGCCTCAAAAAGGTGTCCAACTTGTTGCTGACTATATGTGTGTTTGGGGGTGGGTGGGTGGGGATGGGTGGGTGGGTATGGGTGGGGTAGGTGGGGGGATTAGTATTGATTAAAATAATCAATACTATGAATGTTCTAAACATTTGTGTAATGTTGTGATCATGTTCGTTCCTTCCACCTGGGGGGGGGGGGTATACTACTAACTAGAATGTTTTCCACCTGGGGGGGGGGGTATACTACTAACTAGATGTTTTCCACCTGGGGGGGGGGGGGGTACTACTAACTAGATGTTTCCACCTGGGGGGGGGGGGGGGGGGGGTATACTACTAACTAGATGTTTTCCACCTGGGGGGGGGGGGGGGTATACTACTAACTAGATGTTTTCCACCTGGGGGGGGGGGGGTATACTACTAACTAGATGTTTTCCACCTGGGAAAATCTGACTGAAACGCAGCACAAGCAATTCTTTCTCCTCCCTTCGAGGAGATTGAGGAGATTCAGATTGAGATGGTCTGATAGATCTAAGATGTGGGGGGTGGGGGGGAGGGGTACACTACTAACTAGATGTTTTGGTTCATTCATAAAACTAAACTCTGATATGTGTTTTTGGTTGTTGAGTCAAAGAGACCGTGGTCATTTTCAAGTTTATCTTTCAAAATAAAATACAATGATATTTTGGCAAGTTAGCTGGCGAAATCATTGATCCCCCCCTGTGTACTGATCAGCATGAACAACAACTTGCAACTGAAAACATACTAGCCCCCCCCCCCCCCCCCCCCCCCCTCCCCCCCGAGGCAATGCCCTCGGTCTGGCCTAGTGCCTCTGGAGTGTGACACTCCGGCTGCATCCTGGGGCCTGGGCCAATGAGCCTGCCTGCCTGTGTACTCTACACCCCTCCCTCTCACTGGTGAAAAACATGCCTCTCATTCTTATTCAAATGGTATGATCCCACTCAGCGTGTGAGAAGTGTTGGCCGATGGGGTGTTGGTTGTTGTTGTTGTTGTTGGTAGACCTGTGAAAGCTGTGTAGCGTAGCTCTCGTGTGATAGTGTGAAGGTCTTGTTTCGATGTGTGTGTAGACCTGTGATAGTGAGTGTGTGGGTTTTGTACGACTGTGTGGTGAAAGCAAGCGAGGCCTTTGTGATTTTTAACAAGCAAGGTCTTTGGACGGTCTCAGGTGCGGCCTTGTCAATGTGTATCTAGGTGGTTCTGACATCCTGTACTGGCCCGCTCTGTGTTTGTCCCTTCTCATGGTGAGAGAGAGAGAGAGCTGCCAACAACAGAGACTCTGGACACACACTGAGGAAGACCGTACTATTCTACACCACACAGCAGCTCAGCACCTCTCCACTCTGATTGGTTGCTAAGCGGAAGCTTTTGATCTCAGAATTCCACGTGGTGACGTTCCAATTTAAAACTCCTGTCTCAACAACAATGACTAGATTTCTAGAATAATCTGTAGCACTGAGGTTGTGTAGATACATTGGTCAGCTGGGTTTCCCCTTGTAAAAAAAAAAAAAAAAAATAGTTGTAATTTAATTTGAAAACACAATTCAACTGCAGTGAAGCCACTTAACTATCCAAGACCCCCCACAGTCCCCACTCCCAAAACCTGCTTCCACCCCCTTCCAGCCACCATCCCCTTGTTCAACAAAGCGACTTCTTTGCATGTCGTTGGTGCGTGGGATGTTGGGGGAGGGGTGTTGGGCGGGTTTGTTTAAGGTGCTGTCTGTGGTTGTGGCTGTGTGTCGGGGAGGGTAGGGTTGTAAAAAAAAGAGACCCCACACTGTTGGTTGGTGCTCGTGTTAATGTCCCCCCCCCCCCCCCCCCCCCTGCTCACTCAGCAAGCTATAGGTTAACTGTACTCGCTCCCCAGCCATATGCTGCATGGCTTCTCTTCACACCTGGGATCAAATGAAAAGGTCAAGCCCACTTCCTGCCCTCATTTTTCACTCTCAAACTGATCTTAGATCACAGACTGACGCTCGTCCTTTTCATATCAAAGCTAGCTCAGTTTGGGTAGCCTATCAGTGATCTCTGTGTCTTGGCGTAGGTTACGTGTGTCTCACGGTCCGCCAGCTCCCTCTCTCTCTCTCTGTTTATTGTTCTGCCCCTACCTTCATGTCTCCTCCATGTTGTTTTGTACACGGTACTGAATGAACCTGAAGTCTGTGGAATGAACCAATAATACAGTCAACATGTTTGAGTTCCATGGAAACAACGTGTTCCTACCGAGTTCCATGGAAACGACGTGTTCCTACCGAGTTCCATGGAAACGACGTGTTCCTACCGAGTTCCATGGAAACGACGTGTTCCTACCGAGTTCCATGGAAACGACGTGTTCCTGCCGAGTTCCATGGAAACGACGTGTTCCTGCCGAGTTCCATGGAAACGACGTGTTCCTACCGAGTTCCATGGAAACGACGTGTTCCTACCGAGTTCCATGGAAACGACGTGTTCCTACCGAGTTCCATTAGGAGATTTACAAGTCTTTGTGGACCAGCTGACTGGTCAATTCTTAGAATTATACTAGTTCAGTATTCCCATAAACTGTGTTGTTGTGTAATGGAGCCTCGGCAGAGGACAGGCCCGGTACTAGACTAGTCCATGGAATGACATGTGGCTGTGTGGCGATGGTCGTTTGTAATCCCCGAAGTATATATTTCCGTTTCTCTTCAGCCTCTAGTCTTGATAGTGATGCTTGTTATGACTCAGTCATGGACTGTGTGTCCTGAATCACACCCTATTCCCTACATAGCGCACTACTTTTGACCACAGCCCTGTGGACCCTCGTCAAAAGCAGTGCACTATGTAGAGAATAGGGTGCCATTGAGGACACAGGCCCTGCTAGTGATGTTGTTATTATGACTCAGTCAGGGTTCGAGTCATTCTGATCCAATCTTCTTCACACATCCCCTCAGTCAGCCTGGTATGGCAACTGCTCGGCCTCCGACCACAAGGCACCACAGAGGGTAGTGTGTACAGCCCAGTACATCACTGGGGCCAAGCTTCCTGACATCCAGGACCTCTATACCAGGCCGTGTCAGTGGAAGGCTCTAAAAATTGTCAGACTCCAGCCACCCTAGTCATAGACTGTTCTCTCTGCTACCGCACAGCAACCAGTACAGGTATATAGCCTCCACATTGACTCTGTACCGTAATACCCTGTATATAGCCTCCACATTGACTCTGTACCGGTACCCCCTCTATATAGCCTCCACATTGACTCTGTACCGGTACCCCCTCTATATAGCCTCCACATTGACTCTGTACCGTAACACCCTGTATATAGCCTCCACATTGACTCTGTACCGTAACACCCTGTATATAACCTCCACATTGACTATGTACCGGTACCCCCTGTATATATCCTCCACATTGACTCTGTACCGTAATACCCTGTATATAACCTCACTTATTATTTTACTGCTGCTGTTTAATTATTTGATACTTTTATTTAACCTTTTTTACTGAACACTGTTGGTTAAGGGCAACTAAGCATTTTACTGTAAGGTCTACACTTGTTGTATTCGGCGCTTGCGACAAAATAAAATTTGATTTGAGACGGAGTTCCTCTCTTCTTCCCACATCACCTCAGTCAGTCCCAGAGATGGAGTTCAGTTCATTGCTTGTGCTCTCCTGCCAGAGTTCGTTGTGGTTTGACAGAATTATTGAAATGAACCTCCTCTGGGCATTCTAGCCACTGCTGCTTGGATGTTTCAGGAGCGACTTGCATTCACAACAATCCCAGGCTGTGGGAAGGTAGGCAGGACTGAATACAGGTATCTGAGGCAGAGGGAAAGAGTCGGCTGTTGTGAGTTCGGGCTCTGTGTGTTAGGCTAAGTGGATAAGGTTTGTGACAAACATGTTTTTATGTGTAGTCGTTCTCTAAGTGAAGTGGGCCTACTCGGCATTGTTGACACTTGAAAGGAAACCTGAGGTGAATTGAATCTCTTCGGAGTGAGAGTCAACTCCACTCGACTCTTGAGGTGAAATTGAATCTCTTCAGAGCGAGAGTCAACTCCACTCGACTCTTGAGGTGAAATGGAATCTCTTCAGAGTGAGAGGCAACTCCACTAGACTCTTGAGGTGAATTGAATCTGAGAGTGAACCCAGCTCGACGCTTTGCCCTCAGAGGTTTGTAGAACAGTAACAGGTCATTAGTAAATATCAGAGGTTATGGGATTACTACTACTCAGTGCTTGTCCTCATAGGTCTCACACACAAACACACACACACACACACACACACACACAAACACACACACACTGCCTGACTGTGAAGCTGAAAGAGACAACATGTAGCCATGGTTACCGGGCTATAGAATGAAACCTTGTAGCCATGGTTACCGGGCTATAGAATGAAACCATGCTTACCGGGCTATAGAATGAAACCATGTAGCCATGGTTACCGGGCTATAGAATGAAACCATGTAGCCATGGTTACCGGGCTATAGAATGAAACCATGCTTACCGGGCTATAGAATGAAACCATGTAGCCATGGTTACCGGGCTATAGAATGAAACCATGCTTACCGGGCTATAGAATGAAACCATGTAGCCATGGTTACCGGGCTATAGAATGAAACCATGTAGCCATGGTTACCGGGCTATAGAATGAAACCATGCTTACTGGGCTATAGAATGAAACCATGTAGCCATGGTTACCGGGCTATAGAATGAAATCATGCTTACCGGGCTATAGAATGAAACCATGTAGCCATGGTTACCAGGCTATAGAATGAAACCATGCTTACCGGGCTATAGAATGAAACCATGTAGCCATGGTTACCGGGCTATAGAATGAAACCATGTAGCCATGGTTACCGGGCTATAGAATGAAACCATGCTTACCGGGCTATAGAATGAAACCATGTAGCCATGGTTACCGGGCTATAGAATGAAACCATGCTTACCGGGCTATAGAATGAAACCATGTAGCCATGGTTACTGGGCTATAGAATGAAACCATGCTTACCGGGCTATAGAATGAAACCATGTGACCATGGTTACCGGGCTATAGAATGAAACCATGTAGCCATGGTTACCGGGTTATAGAATGAAACCATGCTTACCGGGCTATAGAGTGAAACCATGTAGCCATGGTTACCGGGCTATAGAATGAAACCATGCTTACTGGGCTATAGAATGAAACCATGTAGCCATGGTTACTGGGCTATAGAATGAAATCATGCTTACCGGGCTATAGAATGAAACCATGTGACCAGGGGGTTTGTGTAGGCTACTGTTCATTGGTTTGGTAACTGGCATCCGACCGCAAGGCGCTACAGAGGGTAGTCCGTACAGACCAGTACATCACTGGGTCTGAGCTCCCTGCCATCCAGGACCTCTATACCACGTGGTGTCAGAGGAAGGCCCTAAAAAGGGTCAAAGACTCCAGCCACTCAACTCATAGACTGTTCTCTCTGCTAGCGCACGGCAAGCGGTACCAGAGCGACAAGTCTGGAACCAACAGGACCCTGAACAACTTCCACCCCCCCAAGCCATAAGACTGTTAAATAGTTAGTTAAATCGCTAGTTAAATAGTTAGTTAAATAGTTAGTTATATAGTTAGTTAAATAGTTAGTTAAATAGTTAGGTAAATAGGTAGGTAAATAGGTAGGTAAATAGCTAGTTAAATAGTTAGGTAAATAGTTAGGTAAATAGTTAGGTAAATAGTTAGGTAAATAGTTAGTTAAATAGTTAGGTAAATAGTTAGGTAAATAGTTAGTTAAATAGCTAGTTAAATAGTTAGTTAAATAGTTAGTTAAATAGTTAGGTAAATAGTTAGGTAAATAGTTAGTTAAATAGCTAGTTAAATAGCTAGTTAAATAGTTAGTTAAATAGTTAGGTAAATCGTTAGTTAAATAGTTAGGTAAATAGTTAGTTAAATCATTAGTTAAATAGTTAGTTAAATAGTTAGTTAAATAGTTAGTTAAATAGTTAGGTAAATAGTTAGTTAAATAGTTAGGTAAATAGTTAGGTAAATAGTTAGGTAAAGGTAAATAGCTAGTTAAATAGTTAGGTAAATAGCTAGGTAAATAGTTAGGTAAATAGTTAAATAGTTAGGTAAATAGTTAGGTAAATAGTTACCCGGACTGTCTGCATTGACTCATCACATACGCTGCTGCTACTGTTTATTATCTATCCTGATGACTGTTGTTTGCCCCTAACTTATACCTATATTTACACATTTACCTCAATTACCTCATACCCCTGCACATTGACTCGGTACTGGTACCTCTTGTATATAGCCTAGTTATTACCTTGTACCCCTGCACATTGACTCGGTACTGGTACCTCTTGTATATAGCCTAGTTATCATTACTCAGTACTGGTACCCCTTGTATGTAGACTAGTTATCATTACTCAGTACTGGTACCCCTTGTATGTAGACTAGTTATCATTACTCAGTATTGGTACCCCTTGTATATAGCCTAGATATCATTACTCAGTACTGGTACCTCTTGTATATAGCCTAGTTATTACCTCGTACCCCTGCACATTGACTCGGTACTGGTACCCCTTGTATATAGCCAAGTTATCATTACTCAGTACTGGTACCCCTTGTATATAGCCTAGTTATCATTACTCAGTACTGGTACCCCTTGTATATAGCCTAGTTATCATTACTCAGTACTGGTACCCTGTGTATATAGCCTAGTTATCATTACTCAGTACTGGTACCCCTTGTATATAGCCTAGTTATCATTACTCAGTACTGGTACCCCTGTGTATATAGCCTAGTTATCATTACTCAGTACTGGTACCCCTTGTATATAGCCTAGTTATCATTACTCAGTACTGGTACCCCTGTGTATATAGCCTAGTTATCATTACTCAGTACTGGTACCCTGTGTATATAGCCTAGTTATCATTACTCAGTACTGGTACCCCTTGTATATAGCCTAGTTATCATTACTCAGTACTGGTACCCCTGTGTATATAGCCTAGTTATCGTTACTCAGTACTGGTACCCCTTGTATATAGCCTAGTTATCATTACTCAGTACTGGTACCCCATGTATATAGCCTAGTTATCATTACTCAGTACTGGTACCCTGTGTATATAGACTAGTTATCACTACTCAGTACTGGTACCCTGTGTATATAGACTAGTTATCATTACTCAGTACTGGTACCCCATGTATATAGACTAGTTATCATTACTCAGTACTGGTACCCCATGTATATAGACTAGTTATCATTACTCAGTACTGGTACTCTGTGTATATAGCCTAGTTATCATTACTCAGTACTGGTACCCTGTGTATATAGCCTAGTTATCATTACTCAGTACTGGTACCCTGTGTATATAGCCTAGTTATCATTACTCAGTACTGGTACCCCTTGTATATAGACTAGTTATAATTACTCAGTACTGGTACCCCTTGTATATAGCCTAGTTATCATTACTCAGTACTGGTACCCCTTGTATATAGCCTAGTTATCATTACTCAGTACTGGTACCCCTTGTATATAGACTAGTTATCATTACTCAGTACTGGTGCCCCTTGTATATAGCCTAGTTATCATTACTCAGTACTGGTGCCCCTTGTATATAGCCTAGTTATCATTACTCAGTACTGGTACCCCTTGTATATAGCCTACTTATCATTACTCAGTACTGGTACCCATTGTATATAGACTAGTTATCATTACTCAGTACTGGTACCCTGTGTATATAGACTAGTTATCATTACTCAGTACTGGTACCCCTTGTATATAGCCTAGTTATCATTACTCAGTACTGGTACCCCTTGTATATAGCCTAGTTATCATTACTCAGTACTGGTACCCCATGTATATAGACTAGTTATCATTACTCAGTACTGGTACTCTGTGTATATAGCCTAGTTATCATTACTCAGTACTGGTACTCTGTGTACACAGCCTAGTTATCATTACTCAGTACTGGTACTCTGTGTATATAGCCTAGATATCATTACTCAGTACTGGTACCCCTTGTATATAGCCTAGTTATCATTACTCAGTACTGGTACCCTGTGTATATAGCCTAGTTATCATTACTCAGTACTGGTACCCATTGTATATAGACTAGTTATCATTACTCAGTACTGGTACCCTGTGTATATAGCCTAGTTATCATTACTCAGTACTGGTACCCATTGTATATAGCCTAGTTATCATTACTCAGTACTGGTACCCATTGTATATAGCCTAGTTATCATTACTCAGTACTGGTACCCTGTGTATATAGCCTAGTTATCATTACTCAGTACTGGTACCCTGTGTATATAGACTAGTTATCATTACTCAGTACTGGTACCCATTGTATATAGCCTAGTTATCATTACTCAGTACTGGTACCCTGTGTATATAGCCTAGTTATCATTACTCAGTACTGGTACCCCTTGTATATAGCCTAGTTATCATTACTCAGTACTGGTACCCCTTGTATATAGCCTAGTTATCATTACTCAGTACTGCTACCCTGTGTATATAGCCTAGTTATCATTACTCAGTACTGGTACCCTGTGTATATAGCCTAGTTATCATTACTCAGTACTGGTACCCCTTGTATATAGCCTAGTTATCATTACTCAGTACTGGTACCCTGTGTATATAGCCTAGTTATCATTACTCAGTACTGGTACCCCTTGTATATAGCCTAGTTATCATTACTCAGTACTGGTACCCTGTGTATATAGCCTAGTTATCATTACTCAGTACTGGTACCCTGTGTATATAGCCTAGTTATCATTACTCAGTACTGGTACCCCTTGTATATAGCCTAGTTATCATTACTCAGTACTGGTACCCCTTGTATATAGACTAGTTATCATTACTCAGTACTGGTACCCCTTGTATATAGCCTAGTTATCATTACTCAGTACTGGTACCCCTTGTATATAGACTAGATATCATTACTCAGTACTGGTACCCCTTGTATATAGCCTAGTTATCATTACTCAGTACTGGTACCCTGTGTATATAGACTAGTTATCATTACTCAGTACTGGTACCCTGTGTATACAGCCTAGTTATCATTACTCAGTACTGGTACTCTGTGTATATAGCCTAGTTATCATTACTCAGTACTGGTACCCCTTGTATATAGCCTAGTTATCATTACTCAGTACTGGTACCCCTTGTATATAGCCTAGTTATCATTACTCAGTACTGGTACCCCTTGTATATAGCCTAGTTATCATTACTCAGTACTGGTACCCTGTGTATATAGACTAGTTATCATTACTCAGTACTGGTACCCTGTGTATACAGCCTAGTTATCATTACTCAGTACTGTTACTCTGTGTATATAGCCTAGTTATCATTACTCAGTACTGGTACCCCTTGTATATAGCCTAGTTATCATTACTCAGTACTGGTACCCCTTGTATATAGCCTAGTTATCATTACTCAGTACTGGTACCCCTTGTATATAGCCTAGTTATCATTACTCAGTACTGGTACCCCTTGTATATAGACTAGATATCATTACTCAGTACTGGTACCCCTGTGTATATAGACTAGTTATCATTACTCAGTACTGGTACTCTGTGTATATAGCCTAGTTATCATTACTCAGTACTGGTACCCCTTGTATATAGCCTAGTTATCATTACTCAGTACTGGTACCCCTTGTATATAGCCTAGTTATCATTACTCAGTACTGGTACCCCTTGTATATAGCCTAGTTATCATTACTCAGTACTGGTACCCTGTGTATATAGACTAGTTATCATTACTCAGTACTGGTACCCTGTGTATACAGCCTAGTTATCATTACTCAGTACTGTTACTCTGTGTATATAGCCTAGTTATCATTACTCAGTACTGGTACCCCTTGTATATAGCCTAGTTATCATTACTCAGTACTGGTACCCCTTGTATATAGCCTAGTTATCATTACTCAGTACTGGTACCCCTTGTATATAGCCTAGTTATCATTACTCAGTACTGGTACCCCTTGTATATAGACTAGATATCATTACTCAGTACTGGTACCCCTGTGTATATAGACTAGTTATCATTACTCAGTACTGGTACCCCTTGTATATAGACTAGTTATCATTACTCAGTACTGGTACCCCTTGTATATAGCCTAGTTATCATTACTCAGTACTGGTACCCCTTGTATATAGCCTAGTTATCATTACTCAGTACTGGTACCCCTTGTATATAGCCTAGTTATCATTACTCAGTACTGGTACCCCTTGTATATAGACTAGATATCATTACTCATTATGTATTTCACTGTTGGTTTACACCACTGGAGGTTCCTCAGTGAATTTCATAAAAATAAAAAGAGTGAAACATTAAAATCGTTTGCTTATTCAGATACAACATTTGTTCATGTTGCCAAATAATTCATTAAAACATTGTTTTGCAATGAAGTTCTACAGTAGCCTCAACAGCACTCTGTAGGGTAGCACCATGGTGTAGCCGGAGGACAGCTAGCTTCCGTCCTCCTCTGGGTACATTGACTTCCAGTTGAAGTCGGAAGTTTACGTACACCTTAGCCAAATACATTTCAACTCAGGTTTTCGCAATTCCTGACATTTAATCCTAGTAAAAGTTAGGATCACCACTTCAATTTAAGAATGTGAAATGTCAGAATAATAGTAGAGAGAAGGATTTATTTAAGCTTTTATTTCTTTCATCACATTCCCAGTGGGTCAGAAGTTTACATACACTCAATTAGTATTTGGTAGCATTGCCTTTAAATTGTTTAACTTGGGTCAAACGTTTCGGGTAGCCTTCCACAAGCTTCCCACAATAAGTTGGGTAAATTTTGTCCCATTCCTCCCGACAGAGCTGGTGTAACTGAGTCAGGTTTGTAGGCCTCTTTGCTCACACATGCTTTTTCAGTTCTGCCCACACATTTTCTATGAGATTGAGGTCAGGGCTTTGTGATGGCCACTCAAATACCTTGACTTTGTTGTCCTTAAGCCATTTTGCCACAACTTTGGAAGTATGCTTGAGGTCATTGTCCATTTGGAAGACACATTTGCAACCAAGCTTTAACTTGTCTTGAGATGTTGCTTCAATATATCCACATCATTTTCCTCCCTCATGATGCCATCTATTTTGTGAAGTGCACCAGTCCCTACTGCAGCAAAGCACCCCCACAACATGATGCTGCCACCCCCGTGCTTCACGGTTGGGATGGTGTTCTTCGGCTTGCAAGCCTCCCCCTTTTTCCTCTAAACATAACGATGGTCATTATGGCCAAACAGTTCTAGTTTTGTTTCATCAGACCAGGGGACATTTCTCCAAAAAGTACGATCTGTGTCCCCATGTGCAGTTGCAAACTGTAGTCTGGCTTTTAATGGCGGGTTTGGAGCAGTGGCTTCTTCCTTGCTGAGCGGCCTTTCAGGTTATGTCGATATAGGACTCATTTTACTGTGGCTATAGATACTTTTGTACCTGTTTCCTCCAGCATCTTCACAATGTCCTTTGCTGTTGTTCTGTGATTGATTTGCACTTTTCGCACCAAAGTACGTTCATCTCTAGAACACAGAACGCGTCTCCTTCCTTAGCGGTATGACGGCTGCGTGGTCCCATGGTGTTTATACTTGTGTACAATTGTTTGTACAGATGAAGGTGGTACCTTCAGGCGTTTGGAAATTGCTCCCAATGATGAACCAGACTTGTGGAGGTCTACACATTTTTTTCTGGGGTCAGAAGCTTCTAGAGCCATGACATCATTTTCTGGAATATTCCAAGCTGTTTAAAGGCACAGTCAACTTCGTGTATGTAAACTTCTGACCCACTGGAATTGTGATACAGTGAATTACAAGTGAAGTAATCTCTGTAAACAATTGTTCGGAAAAATTAACCTAGGTGTAAGTAAACTTCAACTGTAAATACAAAACCTGGGAGGCTTATGGTTCTCACCCCCTTCCATAGACTTACACAGCAATTATGACAACTTCCGGAGGACGTCCTCCAACCTATCAGAGCTCTTGCAGTGTGAACTGACGTTGTCCACTCAATCAAAGCATTAGAGACAGTGCATAAAAAGAACACCCCGCCACCCGCCAAATGCGGGTGGATTTAGGTATTGCTCGTTAAGAATGAATATTTCACCAGCCATGTACAGGGCTTTACGTTTGTGAATAAAAATAGTCAAAGTCAAGTACGTGCGTGTTGCAATTTGTTGCTGCAGTAGCTGTTTGTCTACTGTTTTGTTTCATAGCTGCTGATCGCACAAAGCAATAGGAATCCTATATCTCTGTGCACAGACATGAAAGTTGTTGGTCTAATTGTTCGAAAGTCTGCAAAGTTAGACATTGTCCTCGTGTCTCACACACGGTGACTCGAGTGGTAACCTCTCGCCCTTAAAGGGGGTAGCTGAACATTTTTGTCTCATCTCATATTTTGGTTAAAAGACTCAGGTTATAATTTTTTTTTAAATGAAATGTAGCAATATACCACATGACTTTATAATAATAAATGTATTGTTTTAAGAAACGTTGCAAAGCATTGTCATCCTTTTGTTTTTGTTATTATGGAGAATTATTTATGGGGGCTGGTAAAAAAAATCTGAGTAGTAGATATTTTCATCTACCTGCCACAGTGGCTGGTGGACCAACAAGTACATTTTAGGCTGAGATCAGAGAACGAATCTAGTACTGAAAGCATAGACTTCAGCTAGCTAGCACTGCAGTGCATAACACAACTATTTTCAGGTCTCTCCAGAGATGTTAGTTCGGGTTCAAGTCCGGGCTCTGGCTGGGCAACTCAAGGACATTCAGAGACTTGTCCCGAATCCACTCCTGCGTTGTCTTGGCTGTGTGCTTAGGGTCGTTGTGCTGTTGGAAGGTGAACCTTAGTCCTTAGTAGGTTTTCATCAAAGATCTCTCTGTACTTTGCTCTGTTCAGCATTCCCTCGATCCTGACTAGTTTCCCAGTCCATTGCTGCTGAAAAAACATCCCCACAGCGTGATGCTGCCACCACCATGCTTCACCATAGGGATGGTGCCAGGTTTCCTCCAGACGTGACACTTTGCATTCAGGCCAAAGAGTTCAATCTTGTTTCTGATGGTCTGAGAGTCCTTTAGTTGCCTTTTGGCAAACTCTAATTTGGCTGTCATGTGCCTTTTACTGAGGAGTGGCTTCCATCTGGCCACTACCATAAAGAACTGATTGGTGGAGTGGTGCAGAGATGGTTGTCTTTCTTGAAGGTTCTCCCATCTCCACAGAGGAACTCTGAAGCTCTGTCAGAGTGACCATTGGGTTCTTGGTCACCTCCCTGACCAAGGCCCTTCTCCCCTGATTGCTCAATTTGGCCGGGCGGCCAGCTCTAGGAAGAGTCTTGGTGTTTCCAAACGTCTTCCATTTAGAATGATGGATGCCACTGTGTTCTTGTGGACCTTCAATGCTGCAGAATTGTTTTGCTACCCTTCCCCAGATCTGTGCCTCGACACAATCCTGTCTCTGAGCTCCACAGACAATTCCTTCAACCTCATGGCTCGGTTTTTGCTCTAACATGCACTGTGTCAACTGTGGGACCTTATATAGACAGGTGTGTGCCTTTCCAAATCATGTCCAATCAATTGAATTTACCGCAGGTGGTCTCCAATCAAGTTGTAGAAATATCTCAAGGATGATCAATGGAAACAGGATGTACCTGAGCTCAATTTCGAGTCTCATAGCAAAGAGTCTGAGTTCTTATGTAAATAAGGTATTTCTGTTTCTCCTTTTTCATACATTTACAAGAATTTTGACAAACCTGTTTTTGCTTTGTCATTATGGGGTATTGTGTGTAGACTGACAAGGAATTTTATTTATTTGATCAATTTTAGAATAAGGCAGAAACGTAACAAAATATGGAAAATGGGAAAGGGGTTTGAATACTTTCTGAATACACTGTACCTAGGTAGTGAATACAGCTAGCTAGTTTAGCCTATTTTAGCTAGCCATGTTAGCTAGCTGGCCATGTTAGCTAGCTGGCCATGTTAGCTAGCTGGCCATGTTAGCTAGCCGGCCATGTTAGCTAGCCGGCCATGTTAGCTAGCCGGCCATGTTAGCTAGCCGGCCATGTTAGCTAGCCGGCCATGTTAGCTAGCCGGCCATGTTAGCTAGCTGGCCATGGCTATCCAACACTATAACTATTCCAAGTCGAGGTAAGCTTTTGGTTTTATTAATTTATTGCCACAGGTCCCGGCAGTGTAACTGCTAAACTGCTTGCTTCACACTATACACTTTAATAAGCGTTAGTTCTAGTAGCCATGTTGACTATGACGTTAGCTAATATAGTGACAAAGATGTTTGGCTTGGGAATGTTTTTATGCTTGGTCACAGACAGCTGTTGTCTTGTGCACTGAAGTCCACAAGCGAAGGGAAAAGGTGAGAGGAGGAGAGAGCGTAGATGCGAGAAGGAATTATATATATATATACACACAACGATCAACGTGATCTTGCTGTTTGTATGTGGCTGCTATTAAAATGAACTGTGTTTGCTGGGGTTTATTCATTTTGTCGATTCTGTTGAAAAACGTTTCTTAAACGTAAGCAAACAGAACGAAACGAGGATAAACACACCCTCAATGTGTCCAATAGAAACATTCATTTTTTTCAACTGTTGAACTCATGATTCCCCCCTAGCTCAGCTAGACACAGTCAACAGTGTGCAAGGCGGTATTGAATGTGTCACTGTCGGTCACATTGATTCGACCTAGTCTTTCTCTCCACCTGTGTGCACTTGTGTTGTGAACTTTCCTTCGTAGGCTAGGTTGTAGCAACCTCCTGATTTAAAAAAAAAATTTATAGGGAAAATTCAAGTATCATGTAGTATCCTCTATGGATGTTACATTGAACTGGGTGAATATGAATGACAGTAACCTAAACCTATCACTGTTACATTGAACTGGGTGAATATGAATGACAGTAACCTAGACCTGTCACTGTTACATTGAACACGGTGAATGACAGTAACCTAAACCTGTCACTGTTACATTGAACAGGGTGAATATGAATGACAGTAACCTAAACCTGTCACTGTTACATTGAACTGGGTGAATATGAATGACAGTAACCTAAACCTGTCACTGTTACATTGAACTGGGTGAATATGAATGACAGTAACCTAAACCTGTCACTGTTACATTGAACTGGGTGAATATGAATGACAGTAACCTAAACCTGTCACTGTTACATTGAACAGGGTGAATATGAATGACAGTAACCTAAACCTGTCACTGTTACATTGAACTGGGTGAATATGAATGACAGTAACCTAAACCTGTCACTGTTACATTGAACTGGGTGAATATGAATGACAGTAACCTAAACCTGTCACTGTTACATTGAGCTGGGTGAATGGAATATGAATGACAGTAACCTAAACCTGTCACTGTTACATTGAACTGGGTGAATGGAATATGAATGACAGTAACCTAAACCTGTCACTGTTACATTGAACTGGGTGAATATGAATGACAGTAACCTAAACCTGTCACTGTTACATTGAACTGGGTGAATATGAATGACAGTAACCTAAACCCATCACTGTTACATTGAACTGGGTGAATATGAATGACAGTAACCTAAACCTGTCACTGTTACATTGAACTGGGTGAATATGAATGACAGTAACCTAAACCTGTCACTGTTACATTGAACTGGGTGAATATGAATGACAGTATCCTAAACCTGTCACTGTTACATTGAACAGGGTGAATATGAATGACAGTAACCTAAACCTGTCACTGTTACATTGAACTGGGTGAATATGAATGACAGTAACCTAAACCTGTCACTGTTACATTGAACAGGGTGAATGACAGTAACCTAAACCTGTCACTGTTACATTGAACTGGGTGAATATGAATGACAGTAACCTAAACCTGTCACTGTTACATTGAACTGGGTGAATATGAATGACAGTAACCTAAACCTGTCACTGTCACATTGAACTGGGTGAATATGAATGACAGTAACCTAAACCTGTCACTGTTACATTGAACAGGGTGAATATGAATGACAGTAACCTAAACCTGTCACTGTCACATTGAACTGGGTGAATGACAGTAACCTAAACCTGTCACTGTTACATTGAACTGGGTGAATATGAATGACAGTAACCTAAACCTGTCACTGTTACATTGAACTGGGTGAATGACAGTAACCTAAACCTGTCACTGTTACATTGAACAGGGTGAATATGAATGACAGTAACCTAAACCTGTCACTGTTACATTGAACTGGGTGAATGACAGTAACCTAAACCTGTCACTGTTACATTGAACTGGGTGAATATGAATGACAGTAACCTAAACCTGTCACTGTTACATTGAACTGGGTGAATATGAATGACAGTAACCTAAACCTGTCACTGTTACATTGAACTGGGTGAATATGAATGACAGTCATCCAATATGCTGTAATAGAAGTAAGGCCGTGCTCAATAAAAAAACTAAACTCGTCCTCGCCTTTAATTGGCACCGACCGCCACTCGTCTACACCTGTTGTTTACGAAGCATGTGACAAATGACATTTGGATTTGGATTTGAACACGCAACACCCATATAACACTGACATTGTCTACGTTGGTTTTCTGTCGATTAGGCCTTGGTCCCGGTGCTGCAAAATGCTGGGACTTTAGTCTGTCTTTACCACTGATTATCAATGTAGGCCTAAATCTGCCATTTTATCTGTTCACACAACAAGTCCATTGTTAGTCAGTCTGCTCAAGCAGAAGAGTTGAGGGGGAACGTAGCAGAGAGAGAGTCGCCACGGCCATTTTGAAGAGACAACTCTATGCGAGTGTGAGAACCAGCTGTGTGGTGGCGACTGAAACGAAGGGCTAACTGCGCTAGCGAGCGCTGGCTGGGTTCAGGTTGGTTCACTCACCTCAGTGGATTGTCCAGGCTGTACTGAACTGTACTGTAGCTTAGAGCCACGGTGCAGTTCACTGATCCTCACAACCCTCTCTCTCTCTCTCTCTCTCTCTCTCTCTCTCTCTCTCTCTCTCTCTCTCTCTGCTCGGCACAGCGCTAAGCTACTGACCTACATGTCACTGTGTGCTGTCTGTCTGCCTGACTGGCGTGCTAGCTAGGTAACGGCTGCATCTTTAAAGGAGTACAGTAGAGTTCAGTACAATAGACTACAGGACAATATACTGTACTCTTCTTTACTGTACTACTGTCTTGTATTGTACTGTACTGTGATCTACTATCAAATTAGTGAGAACATACGTCTTTGATAGGTTCAGGTTTGGTCCGGTCCGTCTGTATACGTTAACGTCAAGGCCAGGGTGGACTGTCCAAATTCCACTACTTTACAACGTCCATGGACATCCGGTGTCAGTCGTGATCAGTGGGTGAGGATGCTGGGTACAGTAAATGGAAAGAGAGGGGGCTCATGGGTAGGTGTGAGGGGGGGAGAGAGAGAGGGGGGGAGAGAGAGAGGGGGGGGGGGGAAGAGGCGGGGAGACAGGCAGAGAGAGGGGTTGTCCTTACTCAGACTGTTTTTACACTCTTGGTTGGACCACCAGACAACAGAAAGAAAAAACAGTTATGAGCTGAATATAACAGTATACCAGTGGAAGGGAAGACAGTAGCAGGAGACAGTTATGAGCTGAATATAACAGTATACCAGTGGAAGGGAAGACAGTAGCAGGAGACAGTTATGAGCTGAATATAACAGTATACCAGTGGAAGGGAAGACCGTAGCAGGAGACAGTTATGAGCTGAATATAACAGTATACCAGTGGAAGGGAAGACAGTAGCAGGAGACAGTTATGAGCTGAATATAACAGTATACCAGTGGAAGGGAAGACAGTAGCAGGAGACAGTTATGAGCTGAATATAACAGTATAGCAGTGGAAGGGAAGACCGTAGCAGGAGACAGTTATGAGCTGAATATAACAGTATAGCAGTGGAAGGGAAGACCGTAGCAGGAGACAGTTATGAGCTGAATATAACAGTATACCAGTGGAAGGGAAGACCGTAGCAGGAGACAGTTATGAGCTGAATATAACAGTATACCAGTGGAAGGGAAGACAGTTATGAGCTGAATATAACAGTATACCAGTGGAAGGGAAGACAGTAGCAGGAGACAGTTATGAGCTGAATATAACAGTATACCAGTGGAAGGGAAGACAGTAGCAGGAGACAGTTATGAGCTGAATATAACAGTATAGCAGTGGAAGGGAAGACAGTAGCAGAAGACAGTTATGAGCTGAATATAACAGTATACCAGTGGAAGGGAAGACAGTAGCAGGAGACAGTTATGAGCAGAATATGACAGTATACCAGTGGAAGGGAAGACTGTAGCAGGAGACAGTTATGAGCTGAATATAACAGTATAGCAGTGGAAGGGAAGACCGTAGCAGGAGACAGTTATGAGCTGAATATAACAGTATACCAGTGGAAGGGAAGACAGTAGCAGGAGACAGTTATGAGCTGAATATAACAGTATACCAGTGGAAGGGAAGACTGTAGCAGGAGACAGTTATGAGCTGAATATGACAGTATACCAGTGGAAGGGAAGACTGTAGCAGGAGACAGTTATGAGCTGAATATAAGAGTATAGCAGTGGAAGGGAAGACAGTTATGAGCTGAATATAACAGTATAGCAGTGGAAGGGAAGACAGTTATGAGCTGAATATAGCAGTATACCAGTGGAAGGGAAGTCAGTAGCAGGAGACCCAACTGTGGTTTGTGACTATTATGATTTCACATTGTAGCCAATTCAGGTGCTGTTATTCAGTTATGGATTTTTTTCCAATTTGGGAACTGAATTATGAGTTTTAATCACTTCATAAACACAATTTATATCAGTAAAATTACGAACTAATTGGTATGTCTACCATTATTTGTTACCTCTGTGAACTTTCATGATTCTCCCTCATGAGGGAGAGAATTTAGACAATATCTTAAAGATATGTGGGTTTTTTGGTAACGGAATTACAAGGCAATATTTCTTAAACTTACAGAAGATAACACATTTCTCCACAACAAAATCTACGTGTTGATAGTAGTTGGCAGGGGGGGGGGGGGGTCTCTACGTCAATATTATTGTGTTTTAATGTATTTCTGATACCCTTTTGAAGACTTTTTCTGGTAGATGTTTACTAAGACCCCCCCCCCCCCCCCCCTTTCCAGCTATTAGCTTTCATTTGACTTTGAATTCGATATGATCCTACGAACTTCTCGTTGGTGCTCGTGCGGTCTTTCAGATGGACATACGCTATACCTCCATTCTGGGGTTGAGCGAGGGGATCGATGGGAAGGAACGCCAGGTAACGTGGAGTACGTCAGTAGGAAATGCGATCACTTCAGTGGAATTAATTACACCATAATGATCTTTCTCTTCCACACATGCTTTTGTGCGCTGCTTCCCTCTCATCTGTCTCCATGTTGGTATATTTCAGTATCGGTGTCTCTCTGTCTCTCTCTATCACTTCAATTCAATTCAAGGGGCTTTATTGGCATGGGAAACGTGCTAACATTGCCAAAGCAAGTGAGGTAGATAATAAACAAAAGTGAAATAAACAATAAAAATTAACAGTAAACATTACACTCACAAAAGTTCCTAAAGAATAAAGACATTACAAATGTCATATTATATATATATATATATACAGTGTTGTAACAATGTACAAATAGTCAAAGTACAAAAGGGAAAATAAATAAACATAAATATGGGTTGTATTTATAATGGTGTTTGTTCTTCACTGGTTGACCTTGTGGCAACAGGTCACACATCTTGCTGCTGTGATGGCACACTGTGGAATTTCACCCAGTAGATATGGGAGTTTATCAAAATCGGGTGTCTGTCTCTCCGTTAGTCTCTCCTATCTCCGTTAGTCTCTCCTATCTCTGTTAGTCTGCCTGTCTGTCTTGTCTGTCTGTGTCCCTGCCTGCAACCCAGCTGGTGCAAAGCGGGCTGTCAGCAGTGAGACAAAAGGGTGTGGGTCGGAAAAGGGCTGTGGTTACACTGGGGGAGGGGGGGAGCAAGCATGCCGTGAAAGTGTGCCCCCTGCCCTTCACTCACTTCACTTAGCTGCTCTCACAACTACACACAGTCTGCCGCCAGGCAGGCAGACAGACTGATAGCTAGGCAGGCAGACAAATAGCCAGGCAGGTAGGCAGATAGCCACCCTGAGCTGGTGTCAACGCCCAGGGAGAAGTATTGAGGCTACTCCCTCACTCCATCTGCTCTGTTTCTCTGCTCCTCTCTTCCATTTTCACAGCCACTTTGCTGTGTAACTTACTGGCACACATGCACATTAGCATGATAGCTAAGCTAACTATGGGGAAACAGGCATACATGCGCATTAGCATGATAGCTAAGCTAACTATGGGGAAACAGGCATACATGCTGAGAGCGGTCACTGATATTTCACAGGTCTGTCTAGGACGTTGACATTTGGAGGGATTTCTGATCTTCTTTGTTCCTTCAAGCCTGCTATGGTTTCTCTGGTCCACATTACATGAAGAAAGCTAACCAATGTGGAATTCCACACCCTCAACCTCTCTCACTAGTGAGCCGTGTGGTAGAGACAGATAGTCACGCTGTTTCACACCCTCAACCCCTCTCACTAGTGAGCCGTGTGGTAGAGAGGTAGTCAGTCTGAGACTGGGTTAGGGTGTGTTTGTGTCTTGGTGAGTTTCTCTGAAAGGCGTTGTTATGTGGAAGGGTGAGTTCTCTCTGGCTCGGCTTTGACTCATCGCTGAGTCACCTACTCACTCTCCCCTGAACCAAGTCACGGTCACACACTCATCTGTGTCTTTCCGACCGCTGGTCACAGAGGTGGATCTCCATAGCATTGAGTCACAGAGCTCGGCGCTCGTTCCGTCTGCATATGAGAGGAGCTGAGCTAGATGGAGGAGGTTGTCAACCTCCACCGACTGTTTTCAACACTCTTTCAGTTTGCCTGACGCTGGGCATATACACAGCACGACTTTTAAAATCTTAACGGGTTTCGATTTCATTTCCTTCTCTCAAGTTTTTCGTTTCATCTATCCTCAACCCCAGGGATGTTGGTGCTCACTTTACATCATGGTTTCCTTGTTGATCCTATCCTGAGTTTCTCGGCTGTCGTAGTTTCTCGGTTGTCGTAGTTTCTCGGTTGTCGTAGTTACTCGGTTGTCGTAGTTTCTCGGTTGTCGTAGGAAATAAATGCCCGAACAGTGAGCTGCTTCATTAGTGCGTTACAGGTACGTAACGATTTGTTGTCACCGTCAATGTATTGTTTAGTATTCACATGCTGAAACCCCCCCCCCCCCCCCCCCCACTGTACACTACACCCCTTAAACTCAACTCTGGACCTCAGCCATTGTGTTATTGTCCCCCGACCGATTATGATTTTTCAACGCTGATACCGATAATTGGAGGACCAGAAAAAGCCGATACCGATTAATTGAGGCTAAATTGATTTTATTGATGTATTATATTAAGTTAAAATATGTGTTCATTCAGTATTGTTGTAATTGTCATGATTACAAATATATATTTTTTAAATCGGCCGATTAATCGGTATCGGCTTTTTTTTGGTCCTCCAATAATCGGTATCGGTATCGGCGTTTAAAAATCATAATCGGTCGACCTCTAGTCTAAATCAGTCCCTGATTAAAGGGGAACAATAACACAATGGCTGAGGTCCAGAGTTGAGTTTGAGGGGTGTAGTGTACAGTGGGGGTTTTAGCATGTGAATCTTGGCGGGGCAAACAGATGCCTCCAAAGCCACAATACTAAACAATACATTAATTGAACTATAACGGTGCCAACAAACTGTTAAGGCCTACGTCCCTGTCCCAACAGCAGAGCTTTATTTTTCAGCACCATGGAGTGAATCCTCACCACCGCTACACCTCGTCTGGCAGCGAAACAGTTCATTCAGACTCATTTACTGCCTTTAAAAAAAAACATAGCTGATATGGTTGACTTGCTTAAACAAATGTGGTTTTTACGGACAATTGAGATGTACAAACTACGGCGTAACAATGAGTGGATAACTGGCATTCCGTAATTTAGATTAAGACATTCATGAGCGAGCTAACTATTTGTTCAGCACTTTTGAATTGTACAGCGGCAGAATTCAGGACATGGGCCGTTCTTGCAGTGTTCTCCCTGTACACCAAGTCAGAACCGTAGGCTAAATAAAGAGGGCATATAAACAGATAATGAAAGCTCTTACGATATTCGAAGATGTAGTCTATAACCTGTTTTAGAGAAATAACATGTGTACCACCAAGTCAGAACTGTAGGATAAATAAAGGGGGCATATAAACAGATCATGAAAGCTCTTACGATATTCGAAGATGTTATTTCTCTAAAACAGGTTATAGACTACATGTGTACCAACAAGTCAGATCAGTAGGCTAAGTTATGAGGGAGAAAAGAACCAAATCATAAAGTCTGACATTCTCTGGATTTATGGTGCTTTCAAGACAACTGGGAACTCGTGGGAAAAGCAAGGTCAAATCATGATGTTAGTGATCATCAGGTCGGAGCTCTAGAAAGAGGCCAGAGTTCCTGACTTGGTATTCCGAGTTGGATGACCGTTCAACATGTATTTTTCCAGTCGGAGCTAGTCCTAGTTGTCTTTAACTCAATGAAGTCTGAGATTTCCGAGTTTCCAGTTGTTTTGAATGCGGCAGAAGTCATTCTGGATTGACAACATGGCCAATATATTCATTTTTTGGGGCCCATTGGTGTTGCATGTGAATGTTTACCCTTTTTAAATTTAGAAAAGAGACCCTTAAACCCAGACTTGGACCACACACCCACTCCACTGAATAGCAGTTAGCCACTGATTCCTTCTAAACCACTCATTATTGAATTTGTGATTTCCAACTTGTTGTGCAATTAGAGAAGATTACCAACCCTTACGCTCTGTCTTTTTTCTGCTGGCTGCCGCACCACCACAGAAAGCACTGAGTTAGACTAAAACACCTGCATTACTCAAGAAAACAAAAAAGAGACCATGTTTGTATGCGGCTTTATTAACTCAAAAATATATATTTTTTTCCCACATTGTTTTACGTGACACGTATTTAATGCCAAAATAACATACAAAACAGGTTCTGCCCAAACTGCCCTTAATGACGGGTCGTCACTGGTAGTGTATACCTGGCATAAGTAATAGTCTTGAGTCACACAACGTTAAGGTTTTAAGCTTTGGGCACACGGTGATGAGGAACGGACTAAAACAGCGGGTGGCCGTCTGTACAATAGTCAGAAGACTAACAGAAAATGTCATTTCATATTCTAGTCACTGTCTGCCTTTTGGCTCCGGGTGTTGTCTACTGTGTGAGCCAGCTGTTTAAAGTGACTCTATTGTAGGCTTAGGTCGGAAGAGGAAATAGCATAGGTTATGGTAGGGCTGCACTATTTGGACAAAATATGTAATTGCTACCTCCCCCCAAATGTTGCAATTATGAATTGAGATTTTAAACGCTGTGGGTGAAAACCATGTCTGAAATGACCAAGTTAAAACAAGTGTCAGGGTAGAGAAAATCACTTCTAAAATGAGATCATATCAATGAATACATACTGTGCTAACTGAATACAAAACCAAATGAATTTAATCTATTTCAACATTGTTATAGGCTGCATATGATAATACATATTAATAGACATACTTGCTTTCGAGGCAAGCAACACTGAACCATGCGTGAGAGCACCAGCTGTTCCGTACGACTGTGTGATCTCGCTCTCTGTAGCTGAGGTGAGTAAGACCTTTAAACAGGTTACCATTCAAGGCCGCTGGGCCAGACGGATTACCAGGACGCATACTCAGGGCATGTGCTGACCAACTGGCAGGTTTCTTCACTGACATTTTCAACCTCTCCCTGACCCAGTCTGTAATACCTACATGTTTCAAGCAGACCACCATAGTCCCTGTGCCCAAGGACACCAAGGTAACCTGTCTAGACCACGCTCAGCGGTCTAAGGCACTACATCTCAGTGCTAGAGGCGTCACTACAGACACCCTGGTTCGAATCCAGGCTGTATCACAACCGGTCATGATTGGGAGTCCCGTAGGGCTGCGCACAATTGGCCAAGCGTCGTCCGGGTTTGGGCAGTGTAGGCTGTCATTGTAAATAAGAATTTGTTCTTAACTGACTTGCCTAGTTAAATTAAGGTAAAATAAATGACTAATCGCCCCGTAGCCATGAAAGTCTTTGAAATGCTGGTCATGGCTCACATTAACACCATCATCCCAGACAGCCTGGACCCACTCCAACAGATCCACAGATGATGCAATCTCTCTATTGCACTCCACACTGCCCTTTCCCAACTGAATAGGAGGAACACCTATGTGAGAATGCTGTTCCAAAGATTGTTATAACTAACCCAAGATAGAATGTGAATGTCTCCTTCATTAGTGTTGTTGTTATTAGACTGTGAATGCCTCCGTCATCAGTGTTGTTATTACTAGACTGTGAATGTCTCCTTCATTAGTGTTGTTGTTATTAGACTGTGAATGTCTCCTTCATTAGTGTTGTTGTTATTAGACTGTGAATGTCTCCTTCATTAGTGTTGTTGTTATTAGACTGTGAATGTCTCCTTCATTAGTGTTGTTGTTATTAGACTGTGAATGTCTCCTCCATCAGTGTTATTAGACTGTGAATGTATCATTCATCAGTGTTGTTGTTATTAGACTGTGAATGCCTCCGTCATCAGTGTTGTTATTAGACTGTGAATGTCTCCTTCATTAGTGTTGTTATTAGACTGTGAATGCCTCCGTCATCAGTGTTGTTATTATTAGACTGTGAATGTCTCCTTCATTAGTGTTGTTGTTATTAGACTGTGAATGCCTCTTTCATCAGTGTTGTTATTAGACTGTGAATGTCTCCTCCATCAGTGTTATTAGACTGTGAATGTCTCATTCATCAGTGTTGTTGTTATTAGACTGTGAATGCCTCCGTCATCAGTGTTGTTATTAGACTGTGAATGTCTCCTTCATTAGTGTTGTTATTAGACTGTGAATGTCTCCTCCATCAGTGTTGTTATTATTAGACTGTGAATGTCTCCTTCATTAGTGTTGTTGTTATTAGACTGTGAATGTCTCCGTCATCAGTGTTGTTATTATTAGACTGTGAATGTCTCCTTCATTAGTGTTGTTGTTATTAGACTGTGAATGCCTCATTCATCAGTGTTGTTGTTATTAGACTGTGAATGCCTCAGCCTGTCGTTTCCAATGTGAACAAATTAGTTATAGTGGGCAGAACCAGGAGAGGGGCCGAGCCGAGCTAGCGAGATCCTATTGATGCCTTCTAGCATGTATTTGCATTTTTACGTTAGGAAAAACTTGAGGTATTGTTGCTGGGTTTGACCAGGGCTATGTTGCTGGGTTATGATGCTGGGTTATGTTGCTGGGTTATGATGCTGGGTTTGACCAGGGCTATGTTGCTGGGTTATGATGCTGGGTTATGTTGCTGGGTTATGATGCTGGGTTTGACCAGGGCTATGTTGCTGGGTTATGTTGCTGGGTTATATTGCTGGGTTATGATGCTGGGTTTGACCTGGGTTATGTTGCTGGGTTATGTTGCTGGGTTGTGATGCTGGGTTTGACCAGGGTTATGTTGCTGGGTTATGATGCTGGGTTATGTTGCTGGGTTATCATGCTGGGTTTGACCTGGGTTATGTTGCTGGGTTTGACCTGGGTTATATTGCTGGGTTATGTTGCTGGGTTGTGATTCTGGATTTGACCTGGGTTATATTGCTGGGTTGTGATTCTGGGTTTGACCTGAGTTATATTGCTGGGTTATGTTGCTGGGTTTGACCTGGGTTATATTGCTGGGTTATGTTGCTGGGTTGTGATGCTGGGTTTGACCTGGGTTATGTTGCTGAGTTATGTTGCTGGGTTGTAAAGATGGGTTTGACCTGGGTTATGTTGCTGAGTTATTTATGCTGGGTTTGACCTGGGTTATGTTGCTGGGTTGTGATGCTGGGTTTGAACTGGGTTGTCATGCTGGGTTTGACCTGGGTTATGTTGCTGGGTTATGATGCTGGGTTTGACCAGGGTTATGATGCTGGGTTATGATGCTGGGTTTGACCAGGGTTATGTTGCTGGGTTATGATGCTGGGTTTGACCAGGGTTATGTTGCTGGGTTGTGATGATGGGTTTGACCTGGGTTATATTGCTGGGTTATGATGCTGGGTTTGACCTGGGTTATATTACTGGGTTGTGATTCTGGGTTTGACCTGGGTTATATTGCTGGGTTATGATGCTGGGTTTGACCAGGGTTATGTTGCTGGGTTTGACCAGGGCTATGTTGCTGGGTTTGACCTGGGTTCTGTTGCTGGGTTGTGATGCCATGCTGGGTTTGCTGTTGTTGTCAATGATCTACTGCTGTTGTTGTTTGTGTTGTTTGTAATCTGTTGTTATTTGTGATCTAATGCTCTTGTTGTTGTTGTTGTTGTTTGTCTTTCCTCTCCCCCCTCAGTCCAAAAGGGAAGAAGTTCCGGAGCAAACCCCAGCTGTCCCGTTACCTAGGCAACACGGTAGACCTGGGATGTTTCGACTTCCGAACTGGCAAAATGATGATGCCCAGCAAGCTGCAGAAGAACAAACAGAGGCTACGGAATGAGAACCTCACCATCAACAAGGTACAGGTTCGCCTCGGCTACACATCAGGGTCCTGCTGTTCACTGCGTTCTAACAATGGCCAATGGTATTTATTTAATCTTTATTTCAACAGGGAGTCATTGAGACCATGGTCTCTTTTTACAGAAGATTATTCTCAGTTCCTAACAACTCTCAGCCCTGTGCTAGCAGTGGATCAGTCTAGACTCAGCCCTGTGCTAGCAGTGGATCTGTCTAGTCTCAGCCCTGTGCTAACAGTGGATCTGTCTAGTCTCAGCCCTGTGCTAGCAGTGGATCTGTCTAGTCTCAGCCCTGTGCTAGCAGTGGATCTGTCTAGTCTCAGCCCTGTGCTAGCAGTGGATCAGTCTAGTCTCAGCCCTGTGCTAGCAGTGGATCTGTCTAGTCTCAGCCCTGTGCTAGCAGTGGATCAGTCTAGTCTCAGCCCTGTGCTAGCAGTGGATCTGTCTAGTCTCAGCCCTGTGCTAGCAGTGGATCAGTCTAGACTCAGCCCTGTGCTAACAGTGGATCTGTCTAGTCTCAGCCCTGTGCTAGCAGTGGATCTGTCTAGTCTCAGCCCTGTGCTAGCAGTGGATCTGTCTAGTCTCAGCCCTGTGCTAGCAGTGGATCAGTCTAGTCTCAGCCCTGTTTTAGCAGTGGACCAGTCTAGTCTCAGCCCTGTGCTAGCAGTGGATCTGTCTAGTCTCAGCCCTGTGCTAGCAGTGGATCAGTCTAGTCTCAGCCCTGTGCTAGCAGTGGATCAGTCTAGTCTCAGCCCTGTGCTAGCAGTGGATCTGTCTAGTCTCAGCCCTGTGCTAGCAGTGGATCTGTCTAGTCTCAGCCCTGTGCTAGCAGTGGATCAGTCTAGTCTCAGCCCTGTGCTAGCAGTGGATCAGTCTAGTCTCAGCCCTGTGCTAGCAGTGGATCAGTCTAGTCTCAGCCCTG
The DNA here is from genome assembly GCF_057628025.1 of Oncorhynchus mykiss. NCBI lineage: Eukaryota > Metazoa > Chordata > Actinopteri > Salmoniformes > Salmonidae > Oncorhynchus > Oncorhynchus mykiss. Next base: position 6,108,674 of record NC_143033.1, on the reverse strand, counting down.
TGTTAGCAGTGGACCAGTCTAGTCTCAGCCCTGTGCTAGCAGTGGATCAGTCTCGTCTCAGCCCTGTGTTAGCAGTGGACCAGTCTAGTCTCAGCCCTGTGTTAGCAGTGGACCAGTCTAGTCTCAGCCCTGTGTTAGCAGTGGACCAGTCTAGTCTCAGCCCTGTGTTAGCAGTGGACCAGTCTAGTCTCAGCCCTGTGTTAGCAGTGGACCAGTCTAGTCTCAGCCCTGTTTTAGCAGTGGATCAGTCTAGTCTCAGCCCTGTGCTAGCAGTGGATCTGTCTAGTCTCAGCCCTGTGCTAGCAGTGGATCTGTCTAGTCTCAGCCCTGTGCTAGCAGTGGATCAGTCTAGTCTCAGCCCTGTGCTAGCAGTGGATCTGTCTAGTCTCAGCCCTGTGCTAGCAGTGGATCTGTCTAGTCTCAGCCCTGTGCTAGCAGTGGATCTGTCTAGTCTCAGCCCTGTGCTAGCAGTGGATCTGTCTAGTCTCAGCCCTGTGCTAGCAGTGGATCTGTCTAGTCTCAGCCCTGTGCTAGCAGTGGATCTGTCTAGTCTCAGCCCTGTGCTAGCAGTGGATCTGTCTAGTCTCAGCCCTGTGCTAACAGTGGATCAGTCTAGTCTCAGCCCTGTGCTAGCAGTGGATCAGTCTAGTCTCAGCCCTGTGCTAACAGTGGATCAGTCTAGTCTCAGCCCTGTGCTAGCAGTGGATCAGTCTAGTCTCAGCCCTGTTCTAGCAGGAGTTTTAATGTCTAGACAATGTACTTGAGTATTGTTGAGTATATCTGTTGTTGTAGTAGTTGTTGAGTATATCTGTTGTTGTAGTAGTTGTTGAGTATATCTGTTGTTGTTGTAGTAGTTGTTGAGTATATCTGTTGTTGTAGTAGTTGTTGAGTATATCTGTTGTTGTTGTAGTAGTTGTTGAGTATATCTGTTGTTGTTGTAGTAGTTGAGTATATCTGTTGTTGTAGTAGTTGTTGAGTATAGCTGTTGTTGTTGTAGTAGTTGTTGAGTATATCTGTTGTTGTTGTAGTAGTTGTTGAGTATATCTGTTGTTGTAGTAGTTGTTGAGTATATCTGTTGTAGTAGTTGTTGAGTATATCTGTTGTTGTAGTAGTTGTTGAGTATATCTGTTGTAGTAGTTGTTGAGTATATCTGTTGTTGTAGTAGTTGTTGAGTATATCTGTTGTTGTAGTAGTTGTTGAGTATATCTGTTGTTGTAGTTGTTGAGTATATCTGTTGTTGTTGTAGTAGTAGTTGTTGAGTATATCTGTTGTTGTTGTAGTAGTTGTTGAGTATATCTGTTGTTGTAGTAGTTGTTGAGTATATCTGTTGTAGTAGTTGTTGAGTATATCTGTTGTTGTAGTAGTTGTTGAGTATATCTGTTGTTGTAGTAGTTGTTGAGTATATCTGTTGTTGTAGTTGTTGAGTATATCTGTTGTTGTTGAGTATATCTGTTGTTGTTGAGTATATCTGTTGTTGTTGAGTATATCTGTTGTTGTTGAGTATATCTGTTGTTGTTGAGTATATCTGTTGTTGTAGTAGTTGTTGAGTATATCTGTTGTTGTTGTTGTAGTAGTTGTTGAGTATATCTGTTGTTGTTGTTGTAGTAGTTGTTGAGTATATCTGTTGTTGTTGTAGTAGTTGTTGAGTATATCTGTAGTAGTAGTTGTTGAGTATATCTGTTGTTGTAGTAGTTGTTGAGTATATCTGTTGTTGTTGTAGTAGTTGTTGAGTATATCTGTTGTAGTAGTAGTTGTTGAGTATATCTGTTGTAGTAGTTGTTGAGTATATCTGTTGTTGTTGTAGTAGTAGTTGTTGAGTATATCTGTTGTTGTTGTAGTAGTAGTTGTTGAGTATATCTGTTGTTGTTGAGTATATCTGTTGTTGTTGAGTATATCTGTTGTTGTTGAGTATATCTGTTGTTGTTGAGTATATCTGTTGTTGTTGAGTATATCTGTTGTTGTTGAGTATATCTGTTGTTGTAGTAGTTGTTGAGTATATCTGTTGTTGTTGAGTATATCTGTTGTAGTAGTAGTTGTTGAGTATATCTGTTGTTGTTGAGTATATCTGTTGTAGTAGTAGTTGTTGAGTATATCTGTTGTTGTTGTAGTAGTTGTTGTTGAGTATATCTGTTGTAGTAGTTGTTGAGTATATCTGTTGTAGTAGTTGTTGAGTATATCTGTTGTAGTAGTTGTTGAGTATATCTGTTGTAGTAGTTGTTGAGTATATCTGTTGTTGTTGTAGTAGTTGTTGTTGAGTATATCTGTTGTAGTAGTTGTTGAGTATATCTGTTGTAGTAGTTGTTGAGTATATCTGTTGTTGTTGTAGTAGTAGTTGTTGAGTATATCTGTTGTAGTTGTAGTAGTTGTTGAGTATATCTGTTGTAGTAGTAGTTGTTGAGTATATCTGTTGTAGTAGTTGTTGAGTATATCTGTTGTTGTTGTAGTAGTAGTTGTTGAGTATATCTGTTGTTGTTGTAGTAGTAGTTGTTGAGTATATCTGTTGTTGTTGAGTATATCTGTTGTTGTTGAGTATATCTGTTGTTGTTGAGTATATCTGTTGTTGTTGAGTATATCTGTTGTTGTAGTAGTTGTTGAGTATATCTGTTGTTGTTGAGTATATCTGTTGTAGTAGTAGTTGTTGAGTATATCTGTTGTTGTTGAGTATATCTGTTGTAGTAGTAGTTGTTGAGTATATCTGTTGTTGTTGTAGTAGTTGTTGTTGAGTATATCTGTTGTAGTAGTTGTTGAGTATATCTGTTGTAGTAGTTGTTGAGTATATCTGTTGTAGTAGTTGTTGAGTATATCTGTTGTAGTAGTTGTTGAGTATATCTGTTGTTGTTGTAGTAGTTGTTGTTGAGTATATCTGTTGTAGTAGTTGTTGAGTATATCTGTTGTAGTAGTTGTTGAGTATATCTGTTGTTGTTGTAGTAGTAGTTGTTGAGTATATCTGTTGTAGTAGTTGTTGAGTATATCTGTTGTTGTTGTAGTAGTTGTTGTTGAGTATATCTGTTGTTGTAGTTGAGTCTGTTTTTGTATTTATTTAACCTTTATTTAACTAGGCAAGTCAGTTAAGAACAAATTCTTATTCACAATGGCAACCTGAGAAAAGGTCTCCTGCGGGGCTGAGATTTAAAAAAATAATTATAATAAACAATATAGGACAAAATACGCATCACGACAAGAGAGACATCACAACACTACATAAAGAGACCTAACAACATAGCATGGCAGCAATACCACATGACAACAACATGGTAGCAGCACAACATGACAACAACATGGTAGCAATACCACATGACAACAACATGGTAGCAACACAACATGACAACAACATGGTAGCAGCACAACATGACAACAACGTGGCAGCAATACCACATGACAACAACATGGTAGCAGCACAACATGACAACAACATGGTAGCAACACAACATGACAACAACATGGTAGCAACACAACATGACAACAACATGGTAGCAGCACATGACAACAACATGGTAGCAACACAACATGACAACAACATGGAAGCAACACAACATGACAACAACATGGAAGCAACACAACAACAACGTGGCAGCAACACAACATGACAACGTGGTAGCAACACAACATGACAACAACATGGTAGCAACACAACATGACAACGTGGTAGCAACACAACATGACAACAACGTGGCAACAACACAACATGACGACAACAACATGGTAGCAACACAACATGACAACAACATGGCAGCTACACAACTTGACAACAACATGGTAGCAACACAACACAACAACAACGTGGCAGCAACACAACATGACAACGTGGTAGCAACACAACATGACAACAACATGGTAGCACCACATGACAACAACATGGTAGCAACACAACATGACAACAACATGGAAGCAACACAACATGACAACAACATGGAAGCAACACAACATGACAACAACATGGCAGCTACACAACTTGACAACAACATGGTAGCAACACAACATGACAACAACATGGTAGCAACACAACATGACAACAACATGGTAGCAACACAACATGACAACGTGGTAGCAACACATGACAACAACATGGCAGCAACACAACATGACAACGTGGTAGCAACACAACATGACAACAACGTGGCAGCAACACAACATGACAACAACGTGGCAGCAACACAACATGACAACAACGTGGTAGCAACACAACATGACAACAACGTGGTAGCAACACAACATGACAACAACGTGGTAGCAACACAACATGACAACAACGTGGTAGCAACACAACATGACAACAACGTGGTAGCAACGCAACATGACAACAACGTGGTAGCAACACAACATGACAACAACGTGGTAGCAACACAACATGACAACAACGTGGTAGCAACACAACATGACAACAACGTGGTAGCAACACAACATGACAACAACGTGGTAGCAACACAACATGACAACAACGTGGTAGCAACGCAACATGACAACAACGTGGTAGCAACGCAACATGACAACAACGTGGTAGCAACGCAACATGACAACAACGTGGTAGCAACACAACATGACAACAACGTGGTAGCAACACAACATGACAACAACGTGGTAGCAACACAACATGACAACAACGTGGTAGCAACACAACATGACAACAACGTGGTAGCAACACAACATGACAACAACGTGGTAGCAACGCAACATGACAACAACGTGGTAGCAACGCAACATGACAACAACGTGGTAGCAACGCAACATGCAGCAGCACAACATGGCAGCAGCACAACATGGTAGCAGAACAAAACAGGGTACACACATTATTGAGTACAGACAACAGCACAAAGGGTAAGAAGGTAGAGACAACAATACATCACGTGAAGCAGCCACAACTGTCAGTCAGAGTGACAGCTCCATGATTGAGTCTTTGAATGAAGAGATTGAACTGCACGATTAAACTGTCCAGTTTGAGTGTTTGTTGCAGCTCGTTCCAGTCGCTAGCTGCAGCGAACTGAAAAGACGAGCGACCCAGGGGTGGGTGGGTGGGTGTGTGTGATACCCAGGGGTGTCTGTTCTAGTTGTGTAGTGCATAGAAAGAGAATCGATGGGAATCCATACTAGTAATTACGTTTCTATGTTATCGGCTGGGTTATTTGTAGGTCAGAGGTCATACAGACAGAGGCTCTACTGGTGGCTCTCCCCTCACCTGCCAGTCAGTCAGTACACATCTAGTACTCCACCCACCGTACAGTCAGTCAGTACACATCTAGTACCCCATCCACCGTACATTCAGTCAGTACACATCTAGTACCCCATCCACCTACCAGTCAGTCAGTAAACATCTAGTACCCCATCCACCTACCAGTCAGTCAGTAAACATCTAGTACCCCATCCACCTACCAGTCAGTCAGTAAACATCTAGTACCCCATCCACCTACCAGTCAGTCAGTACACATCTAGTACCCCATCCACCTACCAGTCAGTCAGTACACATCTAGTACCCCATCCACCTACCAGTCAGTCAGTAAACATCTAGTACCCCATCCACCTACCAGTCAGTCAGTACACATCTAGTACCCCATCCACCGTACAGTCAGTCAGTACACATCTAGTACCCCATCCACCGTAAGTCAGTCAGTACACATCTAGTACCCCATCCACCGTAAGTCAGTCAGTACACATCTAGTACCCCATCCACTGTACAGTCAGTCAGTACACATCTAGTACCCCATCCACCGTACAGTCAGTCAGTACACATCTAGTACCCCATCCACCGTACAGTCAGTCAGTACACATCTAGTACCCCATCCACCGTACAGTCAGTCAGTACATATCTAGTATCCCACCCACCATACAGTCAGTACGTTGGGGAGAGTGCACCGACCCAGAGCTGGAGAGGAGAGTACTCCTTCCTTGTGTGTGTGTTCTAATCAGGGACTGATTTAGACCTGGACACCAGGTGGGTGATTCCCCTCTAATCAGGGACTGATTTAGACCTGGGACACCAGGTGGGTGATTCCCCTCTAATCAGGGACTGATTTAGACCTGGGACACCAGGTGGGTGATTCTCTAATCAGGGACTGATTTAGACCTGGGACACCAGGTGGGTGATTCCCCTCTAATCAGGGACTGATTTAGACCTGGGACACCAGGTGGGTGATTCCCCTCTAATCAGGGACTGATTTAGACCTGGGACACCAGGTGGGTGATTCCCCTCTAATCAGGGACTGATTTAGACCTGGGACACCAGGTGGGTGATTCTCCTCTAATCAGGGACTGATTTAGACCTGGGACACCAGGTGGGTGATTCCCCTCTAATCAGGGACTGATTTAGACCTGGGACACCAGGTGGGTGATTCTCCTCTAATCAGGGACTGATTTAGACCTGGGACACCAGGTGAGTGATTCTCCTCTAATCAGGAACTGATTTAGACCTCAAGAAGAAAGATGAGTTCAACAGGAAAGTCAGTCTGTCAGCTATCCAGTAGGCTTGACTCTTGTACAGAACCCAGCCTAGCTGATGTGACGCTATTTACTCGATTTTTGACCACTTTTTTTTTGTTGTCTTTCTCTGGCCTCCATTGATTCAGTCACCCGGATTCTGTCCATCCTACAAGGGTAAAAAAAAAATTACAAACCCTTTTTTAACGAATTATGACAGAGACGTGAGGTTTAGGACCATTGTGTTCTTCAGAGCAGTGGTCACCAACCATTTCTGAGTCGAGATCACTTTCGCAGTCAAAAAAGCAAAGCCGAGTGTAACGGTTTTCTGTATGAGAAGGAGAGTCGGACCAAAATGCGGCGTGTCTATTGCAATCCATGTTTAATGAAGTAACACACTAAACACAAACACTACCAAAACAATAAACTTAACAAAAACCGAAACAGCCTATACTTGTGTAACCTAACACAGACTAACGACATCAGGACACTAAGGACAATCACCCACGACAAACTCAAAGAATATGGCTGCCTAAATATGGTTCCCAATCAGAGACAACGATAAACACCTGCCTCTGATTGAGAACCACTTCAGACAGCCATAGACTTAGCTAGAACACCCCACTAGCTACAATCCCCATACATACACACCACATACAAAAACCCATGCCACACCCTGGCCTGACCAAATAAATAAAGATAAACACAAAATACTTTGACCAGGGTGTGACACCGAGATCTACTGTTCAAATTGTTTCTTTAAACATGACTTAAATAATGTAACATTAACCTTATAAAAAATATAAAAATAAAACGGTTCTGTAGGAATGAGGTTTGTGCAGTAGGCTGACTACATAATCAACAGCATATTCGCGATATGCCTGGCCTGCCAATATTGTTCTTCTCAAAACATATTATATTTCAAAACTCGAGCTTTGATAATAAAATACATCAGTTGGTGTAGCGAGGCACAGCTGAACATAAATTTTAATAATTATCTTTTTTATTTGACTGGACTGCATCTGATGTTCATGATGCTTTCAAGACAACTGGTAACTTGGGGGGCGAAACAAGGTCAAATCATGGCGTCGGTGATCTTCAGGTCGGACAGTCAGAGCTCTAGAAAGATGCCAGAGTTTCTGACTTGGAATTCCGAGTTGGATGACCGTTTTTCCCGGGTGTCTTGAACTCACTGAAGTTGGAAATCTGAGATTTCCGAGTTCCCCGTTGTCTTAAACGCGGCATTAGTCTCAGTAGAGGGGAGAGGTGCAGCAGAGGGTCCATCTCTCACGGTCCCCGCTCTCTCACGGTCCCCGCTCTCTCACTGTCCCCGCTCTCTCGCTGTCCCCGCTCTCTCGCGGTCCCCGCTCTCTCGCGGTCCCCGCTCTCTCACTGTCCCCGCTCTCTCACTGTCCCCGCTCTCTCGCGGTCCCCGCTCTCTCACGGTCCCCGCTCTCTCGCGGTCCCCGCTCTCTCGCTGTCCCCGCTCTCTCGCGGTCCCCGCTCTCTCACGGTCCCCGCTCTCTCACGGTCCCCGCTCTCTCCTTACTTTCCTACGGTGAGTCTGACCACAGAGAATGGGGCTCCATCTTCCACCTGATGGCAAAACTCGAGTCGCGCCGCATCTGCCTCAGGCACAAATTCATGTTGTTCCTATGACCAGAGAAAGTGAGATATTTCTTGATATTAAAATAGACGAGCTGCTAATAATAAAACCACAGGCCTGTCGATACACTTGGCTACTCATTCTCTGCAGCTGCAGCTCAAGGGGAAGTAGGGAGAAGTGGGTTTTTATGTTCTGTAATAGTGTTGAATAAAAAAACAAGGGTTGAGTTTAAACATGAACTCACTCAAAAAAACGGCAGCTCGTCGCTGAATTCTTCGACCGTCTCTCTCTGGTCACTGTTTTTAAAAAGTGATCAAATCTCACCCAGGCTAGTATCAAACTTTTCCGTGGGGTCATTGAAGTTGTAGGCATGTTGATTTTGAGCTATCGGATTGGCCAGCGCAGTAGACACAGTCGAATTTAGCCCCAGATCTCCCGGTCCGCCTGGTAGGCGGCGTTAGTCTTTTCCAGACAAATGAAATGGTTCCACATGGGAACACTTTTCCGACCCAGTGTACAGGCCTTCTGAATCAAGTCCACCAACAGCTCAACACGTTGTCTTTTCTGCAGAAATGTTCGGTGAACAACTAGGAATGCCTTGAAGATCCACCAGCCGATCAAGAAACGACCGGTTGGTGACCATGTTCTTGGAGGATTATCTACACTATTAACATATTATTTTTTTTACCCATGGGCCAAAAGATCTGTTTTTGGATTTAGACATCCGTGACACGATGTCCTGTGTTGTGTTTGCCGGCTAGAGATCACGACTTTCAAATCATCAGTAGACTCGCATCATGCAGCCTCAGAGTGTATTAAATATCTAATCATATAGCCCAATGTTTGTAGAACAACTGAAGTTGCATAAATGACTCAATATGGAGTACCTGTTTCTTTGTTAACTGTTCAACTCAGAATAGCCGCATGTGCACCCTCCCAACAAATCATTTGGAGAAAATATCCTTCCAATTGTATTCTTCAGATTATAAAATAATGACTCTGAATTCTAAGCAACTCTTGTCTGCTAAATGAACCTGTGTAGCCATATGGCACAGCCAGATCAGGAAATAACAAGGACAACTCAGAGTATTCTAGCCAGATCAGGAAATAACAAGGACAACTCAGAGTATTCTAGCCAGATCAGGAAATAACAAGGACAACTCAGAGTATTCTAGCCAGATCAGGACCTAACATAAGGACAACTCAGAGTATTCTAGCCAGATCAGGACCTAACATAAGGACAACTCAGAGTATTCTAGCCAGATCAGGACCCTAACATAAGGACAACTCAGAGTATTCTAGCCAGATCAGGACCTAACATAAGGACAACTCAGAGTATTCTAGCCAGATCAGGACCTAACATAAGGACAACTCAGAGTATTCTAGCCAGATCAGGACCCTAACATAAGGACAACTCAGAGTATTCTAGCCAGATCAGGACCTAACATAAGGACAACTCAGAGTATTCTAGCCAGATCAGGACCTAACATAAGGACAACTCAGAGTATTCTAGCCAGATCAGGACCCTAACATAAGGACAACTCAGAGTATTCTAGCCAGATCAGGACCTAACATAAGGACAACTCAGAGTATTCTAGCCAGATCAGGACCTAACATAAGGACAACTCAGAGTATTCTAGCCAGATCAGGACCTAACATAAGGACAACTCAGAGTATTCTAGCCAGATCAGGACCCTAACATAAGGACAACTCAGAGTATTCTAGCCAGATCAGGACCTAACATAAGGACAACTCAGAGTATTCTGTTCTTCTGATATAAACTACATTTTCTTTATCATGTTTCTTTAGACCTGCCTAAAATAAATCATTCATTTATTGTGGAGGTGGAGGCTATATTACATGGATTTATTGTGGAGGTGGAGGCTATATTACATGGATTTATTGTGAAGGTGTAGAATATATTACATGGATTTATTGTGGAGGTGGAGGCTATATTACATGGATTTATTGTGAAGGTGTAGAATATATTACATGGATTTATTGTGAAGGTGTAGAATATATTACATGGATTTATTGTGAAGGTGGAGGCTACATTACATGGATTTATTGTGAAGGTATAGGCTATATTACATGGATTTATTGTGAAGGTGTAGAATATATTACATGGATTTATTGTGAAGGTGGAGGCTACATTACATGGATTTATTGTGAAGGTGTAGAATATATTACATGGATTTATTGTGAAGGTGGAGGCTACATTACATGGATTTATTGTGAAGGTGGAGGCCTCCTCCCTGGGACTCTGTGCCCTGAGGACTGCCTCCTCCCTGGGACTCTGTGCCCTTATATGCAGCTCCTCCCTGGGACTTTGTGCCCTGAGGACTGCCACGTCCCTGGGACTCTGTGCCCTGATATGCAGCTCCTCCCTGGGACTCTGTGCCATGATATGCAGCTCCTCCCTGGGACTCTGTGCCCTGATATGCAGCTCCTCCCTGGGACTCTGTGCCCTGAGGACTGCATCCTCCCTGGGACTCTGTGCCCTGATATGCAGCTCCTCCCTGGGACTCTGTGCCCTGATATGCAGCTCCGCCCTGGGACTCTGTGCCCTGATATGCAACTCCGCCCTGGCTGTGTGCCCTGGTATCCTCCCTAGGACTCCATAAGCCCTGATATGCAGCTCGTCCTAGGGACTCAGTGTGTCCTGATATGCAGCTGATCTCTGGGACTCGATGTGCGCTGACATGAAGCTTTCCTCTAGGATTTAATGTGCCTTGGTAGGCAGTCGGTGAGCTCTGGTATGCAGCTCCTCCTAGGGATCCTGTGTGCCCTGGCTGGTACACAGATCCTCCCGAGGACTCAGTATGTGCTAACTAAGAGACAGATCCTCCTCTCCAGTTAGGCCTAGGGCCCTGAGCCGGTGTCGCTCGGCTGAGTGAGTAGTGCAGGCATTTGGTTTAAGTTTATCCCCGCTCTGCTCTGCTGCTCTACACATGTCCTCTTTAGGGAGGAGTCCCCCTCCCCTCCCCCTGTTGTGTCTGCCAAACCACAGATCAGAGTTAACCCCTTCAACCGTCGCTCAACACAGCACATGTCAGCAGAGTACCTCGCTAAGCAGCCGAACACAAACAACCGTTCACTTTGAATGTCTGTCTGCGTCACTAGTTGTTTGAACTGAACACTAGTTTCCGTCCGCTCTCTC
>NC_143033.1:6047500-6092500 GCF_057628025.1 Oncorhynchus mykiss | reverse complement strand
TGTTATCCTACTAGACAGTAGACTCTCAGATTACAGGTGGTGTTATCCTACTAGACAGTAGACTCTCAGAGTACAGGTGGCGTTATCCTACTAGACAGTAGACATTAGACTCTCAGAGTACAGGTGGTGTTATCCTACTAGACAGTAGACTCTCAGAGTACAGGTGGTGTTATCCTACTAGACTGTAGACTCTCAGAGTACAGGTGGTGTTATCCTACTAGACTGTAGACTCTCAGAGTACAGGTGGTGTTATCCTACTAGACATTATACTCTCAGAGTACAGGTGGTCTTATCCTACTAGACAGTAGACAGTAGACACTCAGAGTACAGGTGGTGTTATCCTACTAGACAGTAGACAGTAGATTCTCAGAGTACAGGTGGTGTTATCCTACTAGACAGTAGACAGTAGACTCTCAGAGTACAGGTGGTGTTATCCTACTAGACAGTAGACTCTCAGAGTACAGGTGGTGTTATCCTACTAGACAGTATACTCTCAGATTACAAGTGGTGTTATCCTACTAGACTGTAGACTCTCAGAGTACAGGTGGTGTTATCCTACTAGACAGTATACTCTCAGATTACAAGTGGTGTTATCCTACTAGACAGTAGACTCTCAGAGTACAGGTGGTGTTATCCTACTTGACAGTAGACTCTCAGAGTACAGGTGGTGTTATCCTACTAGACTGTAGACTCTCAGAGTACAGGTGGTGTTATCCTACTAGACAGTAGACAGTAGACTCTCAGAGTACAGGTGGTGTTATCCTACTAGACAGTATACTCTCAGGTGGTGTTATCCTACTAGACAGTAGACTCTCAGAGTACAGGTGGTGTTATCCTACTAGACAGTAGACTCTCAGAGTACAGGTGGTGTTATCCTACTAGACAGTAGACAGTAGACTCTCAGAGTACAGGTGGTGTTATCCTACTAGACAGTATACTCTCAGATTACAGGTGGTGTTATCCTACTAGACTGTAGACTCTCAGAGTACAGGTGGTGTTATCCTACTAGACTGTAGACTCTCAGAGTACAGGTGGTGTTATCCTACTAGACTGTAGACTCTCAGAGTACAGGTGGTGTTATCCTACTAGACATTATACTCTCAGAGTACAGGTGGTGTTATCCTACTAGACAGTAGACAGTAGACTCTCAGAGTACAGGTGGTGTTATCCTACTAGACAGTAGACAGTAGATTCTCAGTGTACAGGTGGTGTTATCCTACTAGACAGTAGACTCTCAGATTACAGGTGGTGTTATCCTACTAGACAGTAGACTCTCAGAGTACAGGTGGTGTTATCCTACTAGACTGTAGACTCTGAGTACAGGTGGTGTTATCCTACTAGACAGGATACTCTCAGATTACAGGTTGTGTTATCCTGTTAGACAGTAGACTCTCAGAGTACAGGTGGTGTTATCCTACTAGACTGTAGACTCTCAGAGTACAGGTGGTGTTATCCTACTAGACATTATACTCTCAGAGTACAGGTGGTGTTATCCTACTAGACAGTAGACTCTCAGAGTACAGGTGGTGTTATCCTACTAGACTGTAGACTCTCAGAGTACAGGTGGTGTTATCCTACTAGACATTATACTCTCAGAGTACAGGTGGTGTTATCTTACTAGACAGTAGACTCTCAGAGTACAGTTGGTGTTATCCTACTAGACTGTAGACTCTCAGAGTACAGGTGGTGTTATCCTACTAGACAGTAGATTCTCAGAGTACAGGTGGTGTTATCCTACTAGACAGTAGGCAGTAGATTCTCAGAGTACAGGTGGTGTTGTCCTACTAGACAGTAGACAGTAGACTCTCAGAGTACAGGTGGTGTTATCCTACTAGACAGTAGGCAGTAGATTCTCAGAGTACAGGTGGTGTTATCCTACTAGACAGTAGACTCTCGGAGTACAGGTGGTGTTATCCTACTAGACAGTAGACTCTCAGATTACAGGTGGTGTTATCCTACTAGACAGTAGACTCAGAGTACAGGTGGCGTTATCCTACTAGACAGTAGACATTAGACTCTCAGAGTACAGGTGGTGTTATCCTACTAGACAGTAGACTCTCAGAGTACAGGTGGTGTTATCCTACTAGACTGTAGACTCTCAGAGTACAGGTGGTGTTATCCTACTAGACAGTAGACTCTCAGATTACAGGTGGTGTTATCCTACTAGACAGTAGACTCTCAGAGTACAGGTGGTGTTATCCTACTAGACTGTAGACTCTGAGTACAGGTGGTGTTATCCTACTAGACAGGATACTCTCAGATTACAGGTTGTGTTATCCTGTTAGACAGTAGACTCTCAGAGTACAGGTGGTGTTATCCTACTAGACAGTAGACTCTCAGATTACAGGTGGTGTTATCCTACTAGACAGTAGACTCTCAGAGTACAGGTGGTGTTATCCTACTAGACTGTAGACTCTCAGAGTACAGGTGGTGTTATCCTACTAGACATTATATTCTCAGAGTACAGGTGGTGTTATCTTACTAGACAGTAGACTCTCAGAGTACAGTTGGTGTTATCCTACTAGACTGTAGACTCTCAGAGTACAGGTGGTGTTATCCTACTAGACAGTAGATTCTCAGAGTACAGGTGGTGTTATCCTACTAGACAGTAGGCAGTAGATTCTCAGAGTACAGGTGGTGTTGTCCTACTAGACAGTAGACAGTAGACTCTCAGAGTACAGGTGGTGTTATCCTACTAGACAGTAGGCAGTAGATTCTCAGAGTACAGGTGGTGTTATCCTACTAGACAGTAGACTCTCGGAGTACAGGTGGTGTTATCCTACTAGACAGTAGACTCTCAGAGTACAGGTGGTGTTATCCTACTAGACTGTAGACTCTCAGAGTACAGGTGGTGTTATCCTACTAGACAGTAGACAGTAGACTCTCAGAGTACAGGTGGTGTTATCCTACTAGACTGTAGACTCTCAGAGTACAGGTGGTGTTATCCTACTAGACTGTAGACTCTCAGAGTACAGGTGGTGTTATCCTACTAGACTGTAGACTCTCAGAGTACAGGTGGTCTTATCCTACTAGACAGTAGACAGTAGACACTCAGAGTACAGGTGGTGTTATCCTACTAGACAGTAGACAGTAGACTCTCAGAGTACAGGTGGTGTTATCCTACTAGACTCTAGACTCTCAGATTACAGGTGGTGTTATCCTACTAGACTCTAGACTCTCAGATTACAGGTGGTGTTATCCTACTAGACAGTAGACAGTAGATTCTCAGAGTACAGGTGGTGTTATCCTACTAGACATTATACTCTCAGAGTACAGGTGGTCTTATCCTACTAGACAGTAGACAGTAGACACTCAGAGTACAGGTGGTGTTATCGTACTAGACAGTAGACAGTAGATTCTCAGAGTACAGGTGGTGTTATCCTACTAGACAGTAGACAGTAGACTCTCAGAGTACAGGTGGTGTTATCCTACTAGACAGTAGACTCTCAGAGTACAGGTGGTGTTATCCTACTAGACAGTGGACTCTCAGACTACAGGTGGTGTTATCCTACTAGACAGTAGACAGTAGACTCTCAGAGTACAGGTGGTGTTATCCTACTAGACAGTAGACTCTCAGATTACAGGTGGTGTTATCCTACTAGACAGTAGACTCTCAGAGTACAGGTGGTGTTATCCTACTAGACAGTAGACTCTCAGAGTACAGGTGGTGTTATCCTACTAGACAGTATACTCTCAGATTACAGGTGGTGTTATCCTACTAGACTGTAGACTCTCAGAGTACAGGTGGTGTTATCCTACTAGATAGTAGACAGTATACTCTCAGAGTACAGGTGGTGTTATCCTACTAGACAGTAGACTGTATACTCTCAGAGTACTGGTGGTGTTATCTTACTAGACAGTAGACTCTCAGAGTACAGGTTGTGTTATCCTGCTTGCTACGTAATCTGTGTACCCATGACAGTGAGGGACATTTTTTCACTGTTAGTCTGTCTGTGTGAGTCAAGCTGGCTGGCTGGGTTGCTGGCTGTCTTACTGTGTGAGGTTGAGTCTGTCTGTCTGTCTGTCTGTCTGTCTGTCTGTCTGTGTGAGGCAGGCTGTCTGTCGGTGCGAGTCTGTTGCTGGCTTGCTGTCTGTGTGATGCTGAGGCTGGCTTGCTCTCTGTGTGATGCTGAGGCTGGCTGGCTGTCTGTGTGAGGCTGAGACTGGCTGGCTGTCTGTGTGAGGCTGAGGCTGGCTTGCTGTCTGTGTGATGCTGAGGCTGGCTTGCTGTCTGTGTGATGCTGAGGCTGGCTTGCTGTCTGTGTGATGCTAAGGCTGGCTTGCTGTCTGTGTGATGCTGAGGCTGGCTTGCTGTCTGTCTGAGGCTGGCTGGCTGTCTGTGTGAGGCTGAGGCTGTCTGGCTGTCTGTGTGATGCTGAGGCTGGCTGGCTGCCTGTGTGATGCTGAGGCTGGCTGGCTCGGTGGCAGATTGTGTGACTTTAAGATGTGCTGCCTAATGAGGCTGTGAAGAAAATGGAGTGCCAGGGCGATCACTTATGGAAGGAGGTGGGAGAAGGAGGTGGGAGAAGGGTGTGGGAGAAGGGTGTGGGAGAAGGGCATGGGAGAAGGAGGTGGGAGAAGGGCATGGGAGAAGGAGGTGGGAGAAGGGCATGGGAGAAGGAGGTGGGAGAAGGAGGTGGGAGAAGGAGGTGGGAGAAGGGCATGGGAGAAGGAGGTGGGAGAAGGGCATGGGAGAAGGAGGTGGGAGAAGGAGGTGGGAGAAGGAGGTGGGAGAAGGGCATGGGAGAAGGAGGTGGGAGAAGGAGGTGGGAGAAGGAGGTGGGAGAAGGGTGTGGGAGAAGGGCATGGGAGAAGGAGGTGGGAGAAGGAGGTGGGAGAAGGGTGTGGGAGAAGGGAATGGGAGAAGGAGGTGGGAGAAGGAGGTGGGAGAAGGAGGTGGGAGAAGGGCATGGGAGAAGGAGGTGGGAGAAGGAGGTGGGAGAAGGAGGTGGGAGAAGGAGGAGGGGTGGTGAAGTTTCATTACGATTAGATCAGCTGCTTTGCTGATCATTTCCAACCCACTCCCTCCCTGAAGACCCCCCCCTTCCTACTCACCCCCCTCTCCACCCACTCCTTCCCTGAAGACCTCCCCCTTCCTATTCACACCCCTCTCCACCCACTCCTCCCTGAAGACCCCCCCCTTCCTACTCACCCCCCTCTCCACCCACTCCTTCCCTGAAGACCTCCCCCTTCCTATTCACACCCCTCTCCACCCACTCCTCCCTGAAGACCTCCCCCTTCCTACTCACCCCCCTCTCCACCCACTCCTTCCCTGAAGACCTCCCCCTTCCTATTCACACCCCTCTCCACCCACTCCTCCCTGAAGACCCCCCCTTCCTACTCACCCCCCTCTCCACCCACTCCCTCCCTGAAGACCCCCCCTTCCTACTCACCCCCCTCTCCACCCACTCCTCCCTGAAGACCCCCCCTTCCTACTCACCCCCCTCTCCACCCACTCCTCCCTGAAGACCCCCCCCCTTCCTACTCACCCCCCTCTCCACCCACTCCTTCCCTGAAGACCTCCCCCTTCCTATTCACACCCCTCTCCACCCACTCCTCCCTGAAGACCTCCCCCTTCCTACTCACCCCCCTCTCCACCCACTCCTTCCCTGAAGACCTCCCCCTTCCTATTCACACCCCTCTCCACCCACTCCTCCCTGAAGACCTCCCCCTTCCTACTCACCCCCCTCTCCACCCACTCCTTCCCTGAAGACCTCCCCCTTCCTATTCACACCCCTCTCCACCCACTTCTCCCTGAAGACCCCCCCTTCCTACTCACCCCCCTCTCCACCCACTCCTTCCCTGAAGACCTCCCCCTTCCTATTCACACCCCTCTCCACCCACTCCTCCCTGAAGACCCCCCCTTCCTACTCACCCCCCTCTCCACCCACTCCTCCCTGAAGACCCCCCCCTTCCTACTCACCCCCCTCTCCACCCACTCCTTCCCTGAAGACCTCCCCCTTCCTATTCACACCCCTCTCCACCCACTCCTCCCTGAAGACCCCCCCTTCCTACTCACCCCCCTCTCCACCCACTCCTCCCTGAAGACCCCCCCCTTCCTACTCACCCCCCTCTCCACCCACTCCTTCCCTGAAGACCTCCCCCTTCCTACTCACACCCCTCTCCACCCACTCCTCCCTGAAGACCCCCACCCCCTTCCTACTCATCCCCCTCTCCACCCACTCCCTCCCTGAAGACCCCTTCCTACTCACCCCCCCCCCCCCCCCCCCCCCCCTTCCTACTCACTCTACTCTGCCCCTCTCCCCTTGCCTTTAACCTTTCAGGAAATTACCGTGGGGAAATGGGGGTTGGCTGTCACCGTGGCAACAGCCAATTAGGTGTGAAGACATTATCATAGGTAATAAAGAGCTGGGGTAATAAAGTGTCGTTCTGCTCATCAGGGAAGAGGAGAAGCTAGAGGGGAATAGACGAGATGGAGACACTGATCCATAGATGACCACTGTGTGTGTGTGTGTGTGGGGGTTAGGATGTGTGTGGGGGTTAGGGTGTGGGTGGGTGTGTGTGTGTGGGGGGGGGGGGGTTAGGATGTGTGTGGGGGTTAGGGTGTGGGTGGGGGTGTGGGTGTGTGTGTGTGTGTGTAAACCTCACCGGGGGTACGGGGGGCGGGGTATAAACCTCACCGGGGGACAGGTATAAACCTCACCGGGGAACAGGGGATGAACCTCACCGGGGAACAGGGGATAAACCTCACCGGGGGACAGGGGATAAACCTCACCGGGGGACAGGGGATAAACCTCATCGGGGGACAGGGGATAAACCTCATCGGGGGACAGGGGGCTAAACCTCATCGGGGGACAGGGGGATAAACCTCACCGGGGGACAGGGGGATAAACCTCACCGGGGGACAGGGGATAAACCTCACCGGGGGACAGGGGATAAACCTCATCGGGGGTACGGGGGGCGGGGGATAAACCTCACCGGGGGATAAACCTCACCGGGGAACGGGGGATAAACCTCACCGGGGAACGGGGGATAAACCTCACCGGGGGACGGGGGATAAACCTCACCGGGGGACGGGGGATAAACCTCACCGGGGGACGGGGGATAAACCTCACCGGGGGACAGGGGATAAACCTCAGCGGGGGACAGGGGATAAACCTCACCGGGGGACAGGGGATAAACCTCACCGGGGGACGGGGGTATAAACCTCACCGGGGGACGGGGGTATAAGCCTCACCGGGGGACGGGGTATAAACCTCACCGGGGGACGGGGTATAAACCTCACCGGGGGACGGGGGATAAACCTCACCGGGGGACGGGGGATAAACCTCACCGGGGGACGGGGGATAAACCTCACCGGGGGACGGGGGATAAACCTCACCGGGGGACAGGGGATAAACCTCACCGGGGGACAGGGGATAAACCTCACCGGGGAACAGGGGATAAACCTCACCGGGGGACAGGGGATAAACCTCACCGGGGGGATAAACCTCACCGGGGGGATAAACCTCACCGGGGGACAGGGGATAAACCTCACCAGGGGACAGGGGATAAACCGCACCGGGGGACAAGGGATAAACCTCACCGGGGGACAGGGGATAAACCTCACCGGGGGACAGGGGGCTAAACCTCATCGGGGGACAGGGGGATAAACCTCACCGGGGGACAGGGGGATAAACCTCACCGGGGGACAGGGGATAAACCTCACCGGGGGACAGGGGATAAACCTCATCGGGGGACAGGGTATAAACCTCACCGGGGGACGGGGTATAAACCTCACCGGGGGACGGGGTATAAACCTCACCGGGGGACGGGGGATAAACCTCACCGGGGGACGGGGGATAAACCTCACCGGGGGACAGGGGATAAACCTCACCGGGGGACAGGGGATAAACCTCACCGGGGGACAGGGGATAAACCTCACCGGGGGGATAAACCTCACCGGGGGGATAAACCTCACCGGGGGACAGGGGATAAACCTCACCGTGGGACAGGGGATAAACCTCACCGGGGGACAGGGGACAGGGGATAAACCTCACCGGGGGACAGGGGATAAACCTCACCGGGGGACAGGGGATAAACCTCACCGGGGGAAAGGGGATAAACCTCACCGGGGGACAGGGTATAAACCTCACCGGGGGACGGGGGTATAAGCCTCACCGGGGGACGGGGTATAAACCTCACCGGGGGACGGGGTATAAACCTCACCGGGGGACAGGGGATAAACCTCACCGGGGGACGGGGGATAAACCTCACCGGGGGACAGGGGATAAACCTCACCGGGGGACAGGGGATAAACCTCACCGGGGGGATAAACCTCACCGGGGGGATAAACCTCACCGTGGGACAGGGGATAAACCTCACCGTGGGACAGGGGATAAACCTCACCGGGGGACAAGGGATAAACCTCACCGGGGGACAGGGGATAAACCTCACCGGGGGACAGGGGATAAACCTCACCATGGGGACAGGGGATAAACCTCACCGGGGGACAGGGGATAAACCTCACCGGGGGACAGGGGATACACCTCACCGGGGGACAGGGGATACACCTCACCGGGGGACAGGGGATACACCTCACCATGGGGACAGGGGATAAACCTCACCGGGGGACGGGGTATAAACCTTACCGGGGGACGGGGTATAAACCTCACCGGGGGACGGGGTATAAACCTCACCGGGGGACGGGGGATAAACCTCACCGGGGGACGGGGGATAAACCTCACCGGGGGACGGGGGGTAAACCTCACCGGGGGACGGGGGGGTAAACCTCTCCGGGGGACGGGGGGATAAACCTCACCGGGGGACGGGGGATAAACCTCACCGGGGGACGGGGGGTAAACCTCACCGGGAGGACGGGGGGGTAAACCTCTCCGGGGGACGGGGGGATAAACCTCACCGGGGGACGGGGGATAAACCGCCACACAGATTTAGACTGTCTTTAATAAGAGATGAACTATTGACCTTGTTATCAGGCAGCTAACATTTTGAGCCAGCGCTTTAGAACCCCTGCACCCCCCGCCCCCCTCCCGTCCTCCACCCCCCGTCCCCTGCCCCCGTCCCCTGCCCCCGTCCCCTGCCCCCGTCCCCCCTTCAGTCATTTCGGTTGAATAACAGGTTATCTGTGGCAATCTATGGTAACTTTGGTAATTTAGACTTGAATATACAGTACTAGTTAAAGGTGTGGACACACCTACTCATTCAAGGGTTGAATAATACTGAAGACATCAAAACTATGAAATAACACATATGGAATCAAGTTGTAACCAAAAAAGTGTTTAACCAAGTCCATATTATGGCAAGACCAGCTCAAATAAGCAAAGAGAAACGACAGTCCATCATTACTTTAAGACATGAAGGTCAGTCAATCCGGAAAATGTCATGAACTTTAAAAGTTCCTTCAAGGCAGTCGTAAAAACCCACCAAGTGTTATGTTTAAACTGTCTCTCATGAGGACCACAGGAAAGACCCAGAGTTACCTCTGGACCCAGAGCTGCAGAGGATACGTTCATTACCAGCCTCAGAAAATGCAAGTAAGAATAAAGAATAACCAGAATCTATATACTCTAGTAGAATTTGTGTATATCTGTGTCCATATTGTCCAGTAGTTTTTAGTGGATAGACTAGACTAGGTAGGGTAAACTAGTGGTTAGAGCGTTGGACTAGTAACCGAAAGGTTTGCAAGTTCGAATCCCCGAGCTGACAAGGTAAAAATCTGTCGTTCTGCCCCCTGAACAAGGCAGTTAACCCACTGTTCCCCTGTAGGCCGTCATTGAAAATAAGAATGTGTTCTTAACTGACTTGCCTAGTTAAATAAAGGTTAAATAAAATAAATAAAGTGGCTCAAGAGAAAATAGCCTAATTAATGAAAATAGCATCTAATCAACAATGGCATTATTTTCAATGAACTCTTCCAGCTATAGACCAAAACATTTACAACCAATACATGTTGACATAGTAACATTTTCTTTTTAATGCTAATTATTATTTAATACTGAAACCCTCATATTAAACACTAATTGTATCCACTATATTAATGTATCATATTTAGGATAATGTTTTACAGCTTTGTCATTCAATTTTTTTTAATTTTAAAATCATCTTATTTGATCACGGGGCCAGAGATTATTAAAGACACCGGTGATAATCTGAAGTACCCAAAATGGCCACTAGATGTCCCGTGATAAATTACTTAAAATCCTTGAAAGTTACAAAAATTCTGGTAGTTTACTGGTAAACTTTCAAAGGTTTCCACTAACACATCCTCCCTTTGTAACCCGAGTTGTAGCGTTAGCAAGATGCAACACTTGAATACAGGTTTTTCTCATTGAGATAAAAAAAAAAAGATTTTACAAGTGAAACCTATGCAATGTATGGCAGCAAGAAGTGGGCCTTTTCTTTACACAGTGTTATTGTTCCAACGCTTTTGCTGCTCCACACTAAGTTCTGTCACTGCAGAGATATAGATCTATATATCTAGATCTAAATATCTAGGTCTCTATATCTAGGTCTCTATATCTAGGTCTCTATATCTAGGTCTCTATATATCTAGATCTATATATCTCGGTCTATATATCTAGGTCTCTATATCTAGGTCTCTATATCTAGGTCTCTATATCTAGGTCTCTATATCTAGGTCTCTATATCTAGGTCTATATATATCTAGGTCTATATATCTAGGTCTCTATATATCTAGGTCTATATATCTAGGTCTCTATATCTAGGTCTCTATATCTAGGTCTATATATCTAGGTCTCTATATCTAGGTCTCTATATCTAGGTCTATAAATCTAGGTCTATAAATCTAGGTCTCTATATCTAGGTCTCTATATCTAGGTCTCTATATCTAGGTCTCTATATATCTAGGTCTATATATCTAGGTCTCTATATCTAGGTCTCTATATCTAGGTCTATATATCTAGGTCTCTATATCTAGGTCTCTATATCTAGGTCTATAAATCTAGGTCTATAAATCTAGGTCTCTATATCTAGGTCTCTATATCTAGGTCTCTATATCTAGGTCTCTATATATCTAGGTCTATATATCTAGGTCTCTATATCTAGGTCTCTATATCTAGGTCTATATATCTAGGTCTATAAATCTAGGTCTCTATATCTAGGTCTCTATATCTAGGTCTATATATCTAGGTCTATAAATCTAGGTCTCTATATCTAGGTCTCTATATCTAGGTCTCTATATCTAGGTCTCTATATCTAGGTCTATATATCTAGGTCTATATATCTAGGTCTATATATCTAGGTCTATATATCCAGTTCTATATATCCAGGTCTATAAATCTAGGTCTATAAATCTAGGTCTCTATATCTAGGCCTCTATATCTAGGCCTCTATATCTAGGCCTTTATATCTAGGCCTCTATATCTAGGTCTCTATATCTAGGTCTCTATATCTAGGTCTATATACCTAGGCCTCTATATCAAGGTCTCTATATCTAGGTCTCTATATATAGGCCTCTATATCTAGGTCTATATATCTAGGTCTATATATCTAGTTCTATATATCTAGATCTATATATCTAGCTCTATATGTAGGTCTATATATCTAGGTTTCTCTGACTAGGCAGAGATATATATCTAGGTCTATATATCTAGTTCTATATATCTAGATCTATATATCTAGCTCTATATGTAGGTCTATATATCTAGATCTATATATCTAGGTATATATATCTAGGTCTATATATCTAGGTCTCTCTGACTAGGCAGAGATATATATCTAGGTTTCTCAATCTAGGTCTCTATTCTAGGTCTTTATATCCAGTTCTATAAATATAGGTCTATATATCTAGGTCTCTATATCTAGGTCTCTATATCTAGGCCTCTATATCTAGCCCTCTATATCTAGGTCTCTATATCTAGGTCTCTCTGACTAGGCAGAGATATCTAGGTCTCTCTGACTAGGCAGCGATATCTAGGTCTCTCTGACTCGGCAGCGATTTCTAGGTCTCTCTGACTTGGCAGCGATATCTAGGTCTCTCTGACTTGGCAGCAATATCTAGGCCTCCGACTAGGCAGCGATATCTAGACCTCTTCGACTAGGCAGCGATATCTAGGCCTCTTCGACTAGGCAGCGATATCTAGGCCTCCGACTTGGCAGAGATATCTAGGTCTCTATATCTGGTCTCTCTGACTAGGCAGCGATATCTAGGTCTCTCTGACGAGGCAGCGATATCTAGGTCTCTGACGAGGCAGCGATATCTAGGTCTCTGACTAGGCAGCGATATCTAGGTCTCTGACTAGGCAGCGATATCTAAGTCTCTAACGAGGCAGCGATATCTAAGTCTCTGACGAGGCAGCGATATCTAGGTCTCTCTGACGAGGCAGCGATATCTAGGTCTCTCTGACGAGGCAGCGATATCTAGGTCTCTCTGACGAGGCAGCGATATCTAGGTCTCTCTGACGAGGCAGCGATATCTAGGTCTCTCTGACGAGGCAGCGATATCTAGGTCTCTCTGACTAGGCAGCGATATCTAGGTCTCTCTGACGAGGCAGCGATATCTAGGTCTCTGACGAGGCAGCGATATCTAGGTCTCTGACGAGGCAGCGATATCTAAGTCTCTGACGAGGCAGCGATATCTAGGTCTCTGACTAGGTAGCGATATCTAGGTCTCTATATCTGGTCTCTCTGACTAGGCAGCGATATCTAGGTCGCTGACTAGGCAGCGATATCTAGGTCTCTCTGACTAGGTCTCTCTATATCTAGGTTTCTCTGACTAGGCCTATTTCTGGTCTGGCTATGAGCCAGCAGAGGCTATGAGCCAGCAGAGTCACTTTCTGGGAGTAGAAGTGAATTGCCTCCTACATTTTTTCTAGAAGTGGGCAAAAGCGGAATGTCCTTGTATTGAAGTGAGGAAGATGCTACAGTGCCTCTCTCTAACTGGAAAGAGGATTAGTTTAGGACTAAGCAAAGGGAGACAGGCTTTGGTTGGTTGATCTGCTACCGTCACACCCCTTTATAGTGGGGCCATCCCCTACCATGCCTAGGGAAGGCTAGCATGGCTATTATGTGTCTCTTTGGGTCTCTCTCTCTCGGTCAGCCCGCTCGGCTCGTCTGGTTTTGAAGGTCTTAGTTGGCCCTAAGCCCAGCTGTTTATTCTCTGTAGTGTTTCTGTTGAGGCTGCAAGATTTATACATCTAGGGGCCTGATAGATTTATAGCTAGGCATGAATGAACTCTCCAGTGTGATAAATACCATCCCTCTCCTCCTCTTCCTCCTCTGCCTCTTCACTGTTCTATCCCTCCCCTCTTCCTCCTCACTGTTCTATCCCTCCCCTCTTCCTCCTCACTGTTCTATCCCTCCCCTCCTCTTCCTCACTGTTCTATCCCTCTCCTCCTCTTCCTCACTGTTCTATCCCTCTCCTCCTCTTCCTCCTCTTCCTCACTGTTCTATCCCTCTCCTCCTCTTCCTCACTGTTCTATCCCTCTCCTCCTCTTCCTCACTGTTCTATCCCTCTCCTCCTCTTCCTCACTGTTCTATCCCTCCCCTCCTCTTCCTCACTGTTTTATCCCTCCCCTCTTCCTCACTTTTTTTTATCCCTCCCCTCCTCTTCCTCCTCACTGTTTTATCCCTCCCCTCCTCTTCCTCACTGTTCTATCCCTCCCCTCCTCTTCCTCTTCACTGTTCTATCCCTCTACTCATCTTCCTCTTCACTGTTCTATCCCTCTCCTCCTCTTCCTCACTGTTCTATCCCTCCCCTCCTCTTCCTCACTGTTCTATCCCTCCCCTCCTCTTCCTCACTGTTCTATCCCTCTCCTCCTCTTCCTCACTGTTCTATCCCTCTCCTCCTCTTCCTCCTCTTCCTCACTGTTCTATCCCTCTCCTCCTCTTCCTCACTGTTCTATCCCTCTCCTCCTCTTCCTCACTGTTCTATCCCTCTCCTCCTCTTCCTCACTGTTCTATCCCTCCCCTCCTCTTCCTCACTGTTTTATCCCTCCCCTCTTCCTCACTTTTTTTTATCCCTCCCCTCCTCTTCCTCCTCACTGTTTTATCCCTCCCCTCTTCCTCTTCACTGTTTTATCCCTCCCCTCCTCTTCCTCACTGTTCTATCCCTCCCCTCCTCTTCCTCTTCACTGTTCTATCCCTCTACTCATCTTCCTCTTCACTGTTCTATCCCTCTCCTCCTCTTCCTCACTGTTCTATCCCTCTCCTCCTCTTCCTCACTGTTCTATCCCTCCCCTCTTCCTCACTGTTTTATCCCTCCCCTCTTCCTCACTTTTTTTTATCCCTCCCCTCCTCTTCCTCCTCACTGTTTTATCCCTCCCCTCTTCCTCTTCACTGTTTTATCCCTCCCCTCCTCTTCCTCACTGTTCTATCCCTCCCCTCCTCTTCCTCTTCACTGTTCTATCCCTCTACTCATCTTCCTCTTCACTGTTCTATCCCTCTCCTCCTCTTCCTCACTGTTCTATCCCTCCCCTCCTCTTCCTCACCGTTCTATCCCTCCCCTCCTCTTCCTCACTGTTCTATCCCTCCCCTCTTCCTCCTCACTGTCTTATCCCTCCCCTCCTCTTCCTCACCGTTCTATCCCTCCCCTCCTCTTCCTCACTGTTTTATCCCTCCCCTCCTCTTCCTCACCGTTCTATCCCTCTCCTCCTCTTCATCACTGTTCTATCCCTCCCCTCCTCTTCCTCACTGTTTTATCCCTCCCCTCCTCTTCCTCACTGTTTTATCCCTCCCCTCCTCTTCCTCACTGTTTTATCCCTCCCCTCCTCTTCCTCCTCACTGTTTTATCCCTCCCCTCCTCTTCCTCACTGTTTTATCCCTCCCCTCCTCTTCCCCTTCACAGTTCTATCCCTCTCCTCCTCTTCCTCACTGTTCTATCCCTCTCCTCCTCTTCCTCACTGTTCTATCCCTCCCCTCCTCTTCCTCACCGTTCTATCCCTCCCCTCCTCTTCCTCACTGTTCTATCCCTCCCCTCTTCCTCCTCACTGTTTTATCCCTCCCCTCCTCTTCCTCACTGTTTTATCCCTCCCCTCTTCCTCACCGTTCTATCCCTCCCCTCTTCCTCACTGTTCTATCCCTCCCCTCCTCTTCCTCCTCACTGTTTTATCCCTGCTCTCCTCTTCCTCCTCACTGTTTTATCCCTGCTCTCCTCTTCCTCACTGTTCTATCCCTCTACTCCTCTTCCTCACTGTTCTATCCCTCCCCTCTTCCTCACTGTTCTATCCCTCCCCTCCTCTTCCTCACTGTTCTATCCCTCCCCTCTTCCTCACCGTTCTATCCCTCTCCTCCTCTTCCTCACTGTTTTATCCCTCCCCTCCTCTTCCTCACTGTTCTATCCCTCCCCTCCTCCCCTTCCTCACTGTTCTATCCCTCTCCTCCTCTTCCTCACTGTTCTATCCCTCTCCTCCTCTTCCTCACTCATCACCTGTCTGTTGTGCTTGCAGCTGTTCTGGGAGAAGCGGTTGAAAGGCCTGAGGGTGTCAGCTATCACAGAAGAGGTCCTCAGGAGCATGGAGCTTCCCAAGGGTTTAACAAGTAGGAGCCCTGCCTGTCGTCTGTTTGTTTAGTTTCATTAGCCTATTATTACTAATATCAGGTTATCGATCATGTTATAGTTGTACATAACCACATTATCATAGTCATAGTTATAATGTATTTGATCCATTATTAGTTCAATATATTTACAGATCTATTATGAATAAAATACACTGGACTGTCAGATAGAGTACATATAAGTTGAAGTCTGTTTATTCATCATATATACCTGATATACCTGAAGAACACAGTCTGATGACCTGATATACCTGATATACATGAAGAACACAGTCTAATGACCTGATATACCTGAAGAACACAGTCTAATGACCTGATATACCTGATATACATGAAGAACACAGTCTAATGACCTGATATACCTGAAGAACACAGTCTAATGACCTGATATACCTGATATACATGAAGAACACAGTCTAATGACCTGATATACATGAAGAACACAGTCTGATGACCTGATATACCTGATATACATGAAGAACACAGTCTAATGACCTGATATACCTGAAGAACACAGTCTGATGACCTGATATACCTGATATACATGAAGAACACAGTCTAATGACCTGATATACATGAAGGACACAGTCTAATGACCTGATATACCTGATATACATGAAGAACACAGTCTAATGACCTGATATACATGAAGAACACAGTCTAATGACCTGATATACCTGATATACATGAAGAACACAGTCTAATGACCTGATATACCTGAAGAACACAGTCTGATGACCTGATATACCTGATATACATGAAGAACACAGTCTAATGACCTGATATACATGAAGGACACAGTCTAATGACCTGATATACCTGATATACATGAAGAACACAGTCTAATGACCTGATATACCTGAAGAACACAGTCTGATGACCTGATATACCTGATATACATGAAGAACACAGTCTAATGACCTGATATACATGAAGGACACAGTCTAATGACCTGATATACCTGATATACATGAAGAACACAGTCTAATGACCTGATATACCTGAAGAACACAGTCTGATGACCTGATATACCTGATATACATGAAGAACACAGTCTAATGACCTGATATACATGAAGGACACAGTCTAATGACCTGATATACCTGATATACATGAAGAACACAGTCTAATGACCTGATACACATGAAGAACACAGTCTAATGACCTGATATACCTGATATACATGAAGAACACAGTCTAATGACCTGATATACCTGAAGAACACAGTCTGATGACCTGATATACCTGATATACATGAAGAACACAGTCTAATGACCTGATATACATGAAGGACACAGTCTAATGACCTGATATACCTGATATACATGAAGAACACAGTCTAATGACCTGATATACCTGAAGAACACAGTCTAATGACCTGATATACCTGATATACATGAAGAACACAGTCTAATGACCTGATATACATGAAGAACACAGTCTGATGACCTGATATACCTGATATACATGAAGAACACAGTCTAATGACCTGATATACATGATATACATGAAGAACACAGTCTAATGACCTGATATACATGAAGGACACAGTCTAATGACCTGATATACCTGATATACATGAAGAACACAGTCTAATGACCTGATATACATGATATACATGAAGAACACAGTCTAATGACCTGATATACATGAAGGACACAGTCTAATGACCTGATATACCTGATACCTGATATACATGAAGAACACAGTCTGATGACCTGATATACCTGATATACATGAAGAACACAGTCTAATGACCTGATATACCTGATATACATGAAGAACACAGTCTAATGACCTGATATACCTGATATACATGAAGGACACAGTCTAATGACCTGATATACCTGATATACATGAAGAACACAGTCTAATGACCTGATATACATGAAGAACACAGTCTGATGACCTGATATACCTGATATACATGAAGAACACAGTCTAATGACCTGATATACATGAAGGACACAGTCTAATGACCTGATATACCTGATATACATGAAGAACACAGTCTAATGACCTGATATACATGAAGGACACAGTCTAATGACCTGATATACCTGATATACATGAATAACACAGTCTAATGACCTGATATACATGAAGAACACAGTCTGATGACCTGATATACCTGATATACATGAAGAACACAGTCTAATGACCTGATATACCTGATATACATGAAGAACACAGTCTAATGACCTGATATACCTGATATACATGAAGAACACAGTCTAATGACCTGATATACCTGAAGAACACAGTCTGATGACCTGATATACCTGATATACATGAAGAACACAGTCTAATGACCTGATATACCTGATATACATGAAGAACACAGTCTAATGACCTGATATACCTGATATACATGAATAACACAGTCTAATGACCTGATATACATGAAGAACACAGTCTAATGACCTGATATACCTGATATACATGAAGAACACAGTCTAATGACCTGATATACCTGATATACATGAAGAACACAGTCTAATGACCTGATATACCTGATATACATGAAGAACACAGTCTAATGACCTGATATACCTGATATACATGAAGAACACAGTCTAATGACCTGATATACCTGATATACATGAAGAACACAGTCTAATGACCTGATATACCTGATATACATGAAGAACACAGTCTAATGACCTGATATACCTGATATACATGAAGAACACAGTCTAATGACCTGATATACCTGATATACATGAAGAACACAGTCTAATGACCTGATATACCTGATATACATGAAGAACACAGTCTAATGACCTGATATACCTGATATACACGAAGAACACAGTCTAATGACCTGATATAGCTGAAGAACACAGTCTAATGACCTGTTATACCTGAAGAACACAGTCTGATGACCTGATATACCTGAAGAACACAGTCTGATGACCTGTTATACCTGATATACACGAAGAACACAGTCTAATGACCTGATATAGCTGAAGAACACAGTCTAATGACCTGTTATACCTGAAGAACACAGTCTGATGACCTGATATACCTGAAGAACACAGTCTAATGACCTGTTATACCTGAAGAACACAGTCTGATGACCTGATATACCTGAAGAACACAGTCTAATGACCTGATATACCTGAAGAACACAGTCTGATGACCTGATATACCTGAAGAACACAGTCTGATGACCCGATATACCTGATATACATGAAGAACACAGTCTAATGACCTGATGTACATGAAGAACACAGTCTAATGACCTGATATACCTGATATACATGAAGAACACAGTCTAATGACCTGATATACCTGATATACATGAAGAACACAGTCTGATGACCTGATATACCTGATATACATGAAGAACACAGTCTAATGACCTGATATACCTGATATACATGAAGAACACCGTCTGATGACCTGATATACCTGATATACATGAAGAACACAGTCTAATGACCCGATATACCTGAAGAACACAGTCTAATGACCTGATATACCTGATATACACGAAGAACAGTCTAATGACCTGAAATACCTGATATACATGAAGAACACAGTCTGATGACCTGATATACATGAAGAACACAGTCTACTGACCTGATATACCTGATATACATGAAGAACACAGTCTACTGACCTGATATACCTGATATACCTGATATACACAGTCTAATGACCTGATATACATGAAGAACACAGTCTAATGACCTGATGTACATGAAGAACACAGTCTACTGACCTGATATACCTGATATACATGAAGAACACAGTCTACTGACCTGCTATACCTGAAGAACACAGTCTACTGGCCTGATATACATGAAGGACACAGTCCAACGAAATGCTTATTTGCTGGTTCACCTCTTGACAGTCCAATGAAATTCTTACTTACAGGTTGACCTCTCGACAGGTTGACCTCTCGACAGCTTTACCTCTAGATAGAGCTTGACCTCTCGACAGCTTTACCTCTAGATAGAGGTTGACCTCCTAGACAGGTTGACCTCTCGACAGCTTTACCTCTAGATAGAGGTTGACCTCCTAGACAGGTTGACCTCTCGACAGCTTTACCTCTAGATAGAGGTGGACCTCCTAGACAGGTTGACCTCTCGACAGCTTTACCTCTAGATAGAGGTTGACCTCCTAGACAGGTTGACCTCTCGACAGCTTTACCTCTAGATAGAGCTTGACCTCTCGACAGCTTTACCTCTAGATAGAGGTGGACCTCCTAGACAGGTTGACCTCTCGACAGCTTTACCTCTAGATAGAGGTTGACCTCCTAGACAGGTTGACCTCTCGACAGCTTTACCTCTAGATAGAGATTGACCTCTCGACAGCTTTACCTCTAGATAGAGGTTGACCTCCTAGACAGGTTGACCTCTCGACAGCTTTACCTCTAGATAGAGGTTGACCTCCTAGACAGGTTGACCTCTCGACAGCTTTACCTCTAGATAGAGGTTGACCTCCTAGACAGGTTGACCTCTCGACAGCTTTACCTCTAGATAGAGGTTGACCTCCTAGACAGGTTGACCTCTCGACAGCTTTACCTCTAGATAGAGGTTGACCTCCTAGACAGGTTGACCTCTCGACAGCTTTACCTCTAGATAGAGGTTGACCTCCTAGACAGGTTGACCTCTCGACAGCTTTACCTCTAGATAGAGGTTGACCTCCTAGACAGGTTGACCTCTCGACAGCTTTACCTCTAGATAGAGGTTGACCTCCTAGACAGGTTGACCTCTCGACAGCTTTACCTCTAGATAGAGGTTGACCTCCTAGACAGGTTGACCTCTCGACAGCTTTACCTCTAGATAGAGGTTGACCTCCTAGACAGGTTGACCTCTAGATAGAGGTTGACCTCCTAGACAGGTTGACCTCTAGATAGAGGTTGACCTCCTAGACAGGTTGACCTCTAGATAGAGGTTGACCTCCTAGACAGGTTGACCTCTAGATAGAGGTTGACCTCCTAGACAGGTTGACCTCTAGATAGAGGTTGACCTCCTAGACAGGTTGATCTCTAGATAGAGGTTGACCTCCTAGACAGGTTGACCTCTAGATAGAGGTTGACCTCCTAGACAGGTTGATCTCTAGATAGAGGTTGACCTCCTAGACAGGTTGACCTCTAGATAGAGGTTGACCTCCTAGACAGGTTGATCTCTAGATAGAGGTTGACCTCCTAGACAATGCAGCAACTATAGAAGAAAGAGTCAGGCAAAAAAAATGTAATTAAAAGTCCAAGACATAATGAGTCATTTAAAGAAACACAATGAGTTATGTGAGTCCGTCTGTGGAGGTTGGGGTGTTCTGCCTATTGTTCTGTTTGTGACCCATGTTCCTGCCGTCGTGTTGTCCTGTATCAGGCGTGGGGCCAGACACGTCAGACGAGACGCTCCTCTCGGCCATCGCCAGCGCCCTCCACATGAGCTCCTCCCCCATCACGGGCCAGACGACCTCGGCTGCAGAGAAGAACCCTGCTATCTGGCTCAACACGTCGCAGCCCCTGTGTAAGGCCTTCATAGTCACTGATCAGGACATCCGGTAAGAACCTGGTGGGTTTCGGGGTCCTCAGTGCATACATAATTACTGTGCACTGTGTACGTCTCTCATCTGAGCTGTGGTATTGATCTGCTGTGGTATTGATCTGCTGTGGTATTGATCTGATGTGGTATTGATCTGCTGTTGTATTGATCTGCTGTGGGCTGTGTTATTGATCTGCTGTGGTATTGATCTGCTGTGGTATTGATCTGATGTGGTATTGATCTGCTGTGGTATTGATCTGCTGTGGTATTGATCTGATGTGGTATTGATCTGCTGTTGTATTGATCTGCTGTGGGCTGTGTTATTGATCTGCTGTGGTATTGATCTGCTGTGGTATTGATCTGATGTGGTATTGATCTGCTGTGGTATTGATCTGCTGTGGTATTGATGTGCTGTGGGCTGTGGTATTGATCTGCTGTGGTATTGATCTGCTGTGGTATTGATCTGCTGTGGTATTGATCTGCTGTGGTATTGATCTGCTGTGGGCTGTGTTATTGATCTGCTGTAGTATTGATCTGCTGTGGTATTGATGTGCTGTGGGCTGTGTTATTGATCTGATGTGGTATTGATCTGATGTGGTATTGATCTGCTGTGGTATTGATCTGCTGTGGTCGCAGGGCCCCACACACTGTCGCAGGGCCCCACACACTGTCGCAGGGCCCTACACACACTGTCACAGGGCATCTGCCAAACCCAGATTTGTCCGTCGGACAGCCAGAGAACGCGTTTCCACTGCTCCAGAGTCCAGTGGCGGCCAGCTTTACACCACTCCAGCTGACTCTTGGCATTGCTCATGGTGATCTTAGGCTTGTGTGCGGCTGCTCGGCAATGGAAACACATTTCATGAAGCTCCCGACGAACAGTTGTGCTGACGTTGCCTCCAGAGGCTGTTTGGAACTTTTTGGAAAGGTGGCATCCTATGACGGTGCCACGTTGAAAGTCACTGAGCTCTTCAGTAAGGCCGTTCTACTGACAATGTTTGTCTATGGAGATTGCGTGGCGGTGTGCTCGATTTTATACACCTGTCAGCAACGGGAATGGCTGAAATAGCCGAATCCACTAATTTGAAGGAGTGTCCACATACACTATCAATACAAAAGTATCTATTTCCATCACTCCAGTATCCCTGTACAATGATAATATGGTACTGACCTTGTATATAGTATGGTACTAACTGACCCTGTATATAGTATGGTACTAACTGACCCTGTATATAGTATGGTATTAACTGACCCTGTATATAGTATGGTATTAACTGACCCTGCATATAGTATGGTACTAACTGACCCTGTATATAGTATGATATTAACTGACCCTGTATATAGTATGGTATTAACTGACCCTGTATATAGTATTAACTGACCCTGTATAGAGTATGGTATTAACTGACCCAGTATATAGTATGGTATTAACCTGACCCTGTATATAGTATGGTATTAACTGACCCTGTATATAGTATGGTATTAACTGACCCTGCATATAGTATGGTACTAACTGACCCTGTATATAGTATGGTATTAACTGACCCTGTATATAGTATGGTATTAACTGACCCTGCATATAGTATGGTACTAACTGACCCTGTATATAGTATGGTACTAACTGACCCTGTATATAGTATGGTATTAACTGACCCTGTATATAGTATGGTATTAACTGACCCTGTATATAGTATGGTATTAACTGACCCTGTATATAGTGACCCTGTATATAGTATGGTATTTACTGACCCTGTATATAGTATGATATTAACTGACCCGAATATAGTATGGTATTAACTGACCCTGTATATAGTGACCCTGTATATAGTATGGTATTGAACTGACCCTGTATATAGTATGGTATTAACT
The DNA here is from genome assembly GCF_057628025.1 of Oncorhynchus mykiss. Taxonomy (NCBI): domain Eukaryota; kingdom Metazoa; phylum Chordata; class Actinopteri; order Salmoniformes; family Salmonidae; genus Oncorhynchus; species Oncorhynchus mykiss. The sequence continues at coordinate 6,069,656 of NC_143033.1, read as the reverse complement.
GACCCTGTATATAGTATGGTATTAACTGACCCTGTATATAGTATTAACTGACCCTGTATATAGTATGGTATTAACCTGACCCTGTATAGAGTATGGTATTAACTGACCCTGTATATAGTGTGGTATTAAACTGACCCTGTAGATAGTGTGGTATTAACTGACCCTGTATATAGTGTGGTATTAACTGACCCTGTATATAGTATGGTACTAACTGACCCTGTATATAGTATGGTATTAACTGACCCTGTATATAGTATGGTATTAACTGACCCTGTATATAGTATGGTATTAACTGACCCTGTATATAGTATGGTATTAACTGACCCTGTATATAGTGACCCTGTATATAGTATGGTATTAACTGACCCTGTATATAGTATTAACTGACCCTGTATATAGTATGGTATTAACCTGACCCTGTATAGAGTATGGTATTAACTGACCCTGTATATAGTGTGGTATTAAACTGACCCTGTAGATAGTGTGGTATTAACTGACCCTGTATATAGTGTGGTATTAACTGACCCTGTATATAGTATGGTATTAACTGACCCTGTATATAGTATTAACTGACCCTGTATATAGTATGGTATTAACTGACCCTGTATATAGTATGGTATTACCTGACCCTGTATATAGTATGGTATTAACTGACCCTGTATATAGTATGGTATTAACTGACCCTGTATATAGTATGGTATTAACTGACCCTGTATATAGTATGGTACTAACTGACCCTGTATATAGTAAGGTATTAACTGACCCTGTATATAGTATTGTATTAACTGACCCTGTATATAGTATAGTATTAACTGACCCTGTATATAGTATGGTATTAACTGACCCTGTATATAGTATGGTATTAACTGACCCTGTATATAGTATGGTATTAACTGACCCTGTATATAGTATGGTATTAACTGACCCTGTATATAGTATGGTACTAACTGACCCTGTATATAGTATGGTATTAACTGACCCTGTATATAGTATGGTATTAACCTGACCCTGTATATAGTGACCCTGTATATAGTATGGTATTAACTGACCCTGTATATAGTATGGTACTAACTGACCCTGTATATAGTAAGGTATTAACTGACCCTGTATATAGTATTGTATTAACTGACCCTGTATATAGTATAGTATTAACTGACCCTGTATATAGTATGGTATTACGTGACCCTGTATATAGTATGGTATTAACTGACCCTGTATATAGTATGGTATTAACTGACCCTGTATATAGTATGGTATTAACTGACCCTGTATATAGTATGGTATTAACTGACCCTGTATATAGTATGGTATTAACTGACCCTGTATATAGTATGGTATTAACTGACCCTGTATATAGTATGGTACTAACTGACCCTGTATATAGTATGGTATTGAACTGACCCTGTATATAGTATGGTATTAACTGACCCTGTATATAGTATGGTATTAACTGACCCTGTATATAGTATGGTATTAACTGACCCAGTATATAGTATGGTACTAACTGACCCTGTATATAGTATGGTATTAACTGACCCTGTATATAGTATGATATTAACTGACCCTGTATATAGTATGGTATTAACTGACCCTGTATATAGTATGGTAGTAACTGATCCTGTATATAGTATGGTATTAACTGACCCTGTATATAGTATGGTATTAACTGACCCTGTATATAGTATGGTATTAACTGACCCTGTATATAGTATGATATTAACTGACCCTGTATATAGTATGGTATTAACTGACCCTGTATATAGTATTAACTGACCCTGTATATAGTATGGTATTAACTGACCCTGTATATAGTATGGTATTAACTGACCCTGTATATAGTATGGTATTTACTGACCCTGTATATAGTATGGTACTAACTGACCCTGTATATAGTATGGTATTAACTGACCCTGTATATAGTATGGTATTAACTGACCCTGTATATAGTATTAACTGACCCTGTATATAGTATGGTATTAACAGACCCTGTATATAGTATGGTATTAACTGACCCTGTATATAGTATGGTATTAACTGACCCTGTATATAGTATTAACTGACCCTGTATATAGTATGGTATTAACAGACCCTGTATATAGTATGGTATTAACTGACCCTGTATATAGTATGGTATTAACCTGACCCTGTATATAGTGACCCTGTATATAGTATGGTATTGAACTGACCCTGTATATAGTATGGTATTAACTGACCCTGTATATAGTATGGTATTACCTGACCCTGTATATAGTATGGTATTAACTGACCCTGTATATAGTATGGTACTAACTGACCCTGTATATAGTATGGTATTAACTGACCCTGTATATAGCATGGTATCAACTGACCCTGTATATAGTATGGTATTGAACTGACCCTGTATATAGTATGGTATTAACTGACCCTGTATATAGTATGGTATTAACTGACCCTATATATAGTATGGTATTAACTGACCCTGTATATAGTATGGTATTAACTGACCCTGTATATAGTATGGAATTAACTGACACTGTATATAGTATGGTATTAACTGACCCTGTATATAGTATGGTATTAACTGACCCTGTATATAGTATGGAATTAACTGACACTGTATATAGTATGGTATTAACTGACCCTGTATATAGTATGGAATTAACTGACCCTGTATATAGTATAGTATTAACTGGCCCTGTATATAGTATGGAATTAACTGACCCTGTATATAGTATAGTATTAACTGGCCCTGTATATAGTATGGTATTAACTGACCCTGTATATAGTATGGTATTAACTGACCCTGTATATAGTATGGTATTAACTGACCCTGTATATAGTATGGTATTAACTGACCCTGTATATAGTATTGACTGACCCTGTATATAGTATGGTTATAACTGACCCTGTATATAGTATGGTATTTACTGACCCTGTATATAGTATGGTATTAACTGACCCTGTATATAGTATGGTTATAACTGACCCTGTATATAGTATGGTATTAACTGACCCTGTATATAGTATGGAATTAACTGACCCTGTATATAGTATAGTATTAACTGGCCCTGTATATAGTATGGTATTAACTGACCCTGTATATAGTATGGAATTAACTGACCCTGTATATAGTATAGTATTAACTGGCCCTGTATATAGTATGGTATTAACTGACCCTGTATATAGTATGGTATTAACTGACCCTGTATATAGTATGGTATTAACTGACCCTGTATATAGTATGGTATTAACTGACCCTGTATATAGTATTGACTGACCCTGTATATAGTATGGTTATAACTGACCCTGTATATAGTATGGTATTAACTGACCCTGTATATAGTATGGTATTAACTGACCCTGTATATAGTATTGACTGACCCTGTATATAGTATGGTATTTACTGACCCTGTATATAGTATGGTATTAACTGACCCTGTATATAGTATGGTATTAACTGACCCTGTATATAGTATGGTATTAACTGACCCTGTATATAGTATGGTATTAACTGACCCTGTATATAGTGACCCTGTATATAGTATGGTATTAACTGACCCTGTATATAGTATGGTATTAACTGACCCTGTATATAGTATGGTACTAACTGACCCTGTATATAGTATGGTATTAACTGACCCTGTATATAGTATTTTATTAACTGACCCTGTATATAGTATGGTATTAACTGACCCTGTATATAGTGACCCTGTATATAGTATGGTATTAACTGACCCTGTATATAGTATGGTATTAACTGACCCTGTATATAGTATGGTATTTACTGACCCTGTATATAGTATGGTACTAACTGACCCTGTATATAGTATGGTATTTACTGACCCTGTATATAGTATGGTACTAACTGACCCTGTATATAGTATGGTATTTACTGACCCTGTATATAGTATGGTACTAACTGACCCTGTATATAGTATGGTATTAACTGACCCTGTATATAGTATGGTATTAACTGACCCTGTATATAGTATGGTATTTAACTGACCCTGTATATAGTATGGTATTAACTGACCCTGTATATAGTGACCCTGTATATAGTATGGTATTAACTGACCCTGTATATAGTATTAACTGACCCTGTATATAGTATGGTATTAACCTGACCCTGTATAGAGTATGGTATTAACTGACCCTGTATATAGTGTGGTATTAAACTGACCCTGTAGATAGTGTGGTATTAACTGACCCTGTATATAGTGTGGTATTAACTGACCCTGTATATAGTATGGTATTAACTGACCCTGTATATAGTATTAACTGACCCTGTATATAGTATGGTATTAACTGACCCTGTATATAGTATGGTATTACCTGACCCTGTATATAGTATGGTATTAACTGACCCTGTATATAGTATGGTATTAACTGACCCTGTATATAGTATGGTATTAACTGACCCTGTATATAGTATGGTACTAACTGACCCTGTATATAGTAAGGTATTAACTGACCCTGTATATAGTATTGTATTAACTGACCCTGTATATAGTATAGTATTAACTGACCCTGTATATAGTATGGTATTAACTGACCCTGTATATAGTATGGTATTAACTGACCCTGTATATAGTATGGTATTAACTGACCCTGTATATAGTATGGTATTAACTGACCCTGTATATAGTATGGTACTAACTGACCCTGTATATAGTATGGTATTAACTGACCCTGTATATAGTATGGTATTAACCTGACCCTGTATATAGTGACCCTGTATATAGTATGGTATTAACTGACCCTGTATATAGTATGGTACTAACTGACCCTGTATATAGTAAGGTATTAACTGACCCTGTATATAGTATTGTATTAACTGACCCTGTATATAGTATAGTATTAACTGACCCTGTATATAGTATGGTATTACCTGACCCTGTATATAGTATGGTATTAACTGACCCTGTATATAGTATGGTATTAACTGACCCTGTATATAGTATGGTATTAACTGACCCTGTATATAGTATGGTATTAACTGACCCTGTATATAGTATGGTATTAACTGACCCTGTATATAGTATGGTATTAACTGACCCTGTATATAGTATGGTACTAACTGACCCTGTATATAGTATGGTATTGAACTGACCCTGTATATAGTATGGTATTAACTGACCCTGTATATAGTATGGTATTAACTGACCCTGTATATAGTATGGTATTAACTGACCCAGTATATAGTATGGTACTAACTGACCCTGTATATAGTATGGTATTAACTGACCCTGTATATAGTATGATATTAACTGACCCTGTATATAGTATGGTATTAACTGACCCTGTATATAGTATGGTAGTAACTGATCCTGTATATAGTATGGTATTAACTGACCCTGTATATAGTATGGTATTAACTGACCCTGTATATAGTATGGTATTAACTGACCCTGTATATAGTATGATATTAACTGACCCTGTATATAGTATGGTATTAACTGACCCTGTATATAGTATTAACTGACCCTGTATATAGTATGGTATTAACTGACCCTGTATATAGTATGGTATTAACTGACCCTGTATATAGTATGGTATTTACTGACCCTGTATATAGTATGGTACTAACTGACCCTGTATATAGTATGGTATTAACTGACCCTGTATATAGTATGGTATTAACTGACCCTGTATATAGTATTAACTGACCCTGTATATAGTATGGTATTAACAGACCCTGTATATAGTATGGTATTAACTGACCCTGTATATAGTATGGTATTAACTGACCCTGTATATAGTATTAACTGACCCTGTATATAGTATGGTATTAACAGACCCTGTATATAGTATGGTATTAACTGACCCTGTATATAGTATGGTATTAACCTGACCCTGTATATAGTGACCCTGTATATAGTATGGTATTGAACTGACCCTGTATATAGTATGGTATTAACTGACCCTGTATATAGTATGGTATTACCTGACCCTGTATATAGTATGGTATTAACTGACCCTGTATATAGTATGGTACTAACTGACCCTGTATATAGTATGGTATTAACTGACCCTGTATATAGCATGGTATCAACTGACCCTGTATATAGTATGGTATTGAACTGACCCTGTATATAGTATGGTATTAACTGACCCTGTATATAGTATGGTATTAACTGACCCTATATATAGTATGGTATTAACTGACCCTGTATATAGTATGGTATTAACTGACCCTGTATATAGTATGGAATTAACTGACACTGTATATAGTATGGTATTAACTGACCCTGTATATAGTATGGTATTAACTGACCCTGTATATAGTATGGAATTAACTGACACTGTATATAGTATGGTATTAACTGACCCTGTATATAGTATGGAATTAACTGACCCTGTATATAGTATAGTATTAACTGGCCCTGTATATAGTATGGAATTAACTGACCCTGTATATAGTATAGTATTAACTGGCCCTGTATATAGTATGGTATTAACTGACCCTGTATATAGTATGGTATTAACTGACCCTGTATATAGTATGGTATTAACTGACCCTGTATATAGTATGGTATTAACTGACCCTGTATATAGTATTGACTGACCCTGTATATAGTATGGTTATAACTGACCCTGTATATAGTATGGTATTTACTGACCCTGTATATAGTATGGTATTAACTGACCCTGTATATAGTATGGTTATAACTGACCCTGTATATAGTATGGTATTAACTGACCCTGTATATAGTATGGAATTAACTGACCCTGTATATAGTATAGTATTAACTGGCCCTGTATATAGTATGGTATTAACTGACCCTGTATATAGTATGGAATTAACTGACCCTGTATATAGTATAGTATTAACTGGCCCTGTATATAGTATGGTATTAACTGACCCTGTATATAGTATGGTATTAACTGACCCTGTATATAGTATGGTATTAACTGACCCTGTATATAGTATGGTATTAACTGACCCTGTATATAGTATTGACTGACCCTGTATATAGTATGGTTATAACTGACCCTGTATATAGTATGGTATTAACTGACCCTGTATATAGTATGGTATTAACTGACCCTGTATATAGTATTGACTGACCCTGTATATAGTATGGTATTTACTGACCCTGTATATAGTATGGTATTAACTGACCCTGTATATAGTATGGTATTAACTGACCCTGTATATAGTATGGTATTAACTGACCCTGTATATAGTATGGTATTAACTGACCCTGTATATAGTGACCCTGTATATAGTATGGTATTAACTGACCCTGTATATAGTATGGTATTAACTGACCCTGTATATAGTATGGTACTAACTGACCCTGTATATAGTATGGTATTAACTGACCCTGTATATAGTATTTTATTAACTGACCCTGTATATAGTATGGTATTAACTGACCCTGTATATAGTGACCCTGTATATAGTATGGTATTAACTGACCCTGTATATAGTATGGTATTAACTGACCCTGTATATAGTATGGTATTTACTGACCCTGTATATAGTATGGTACTAACTGACCCTGTATATAGTATGGTATTTACTGACCCTGTATATAGTATGGTACTAACTGACCCTGTATATAGTATGGTATTTACTGACCCTGTATATAGTATGGTACTAACTGACCCTGTATATAGTATGGTATTAACTGACCCTGTATATAGTATGGTATTAACTGACCCTGTATATAGTATGGTATTTAACTGACCCTGTATATAGTATGGTATTAACTGACCCTGTATATAGTGACCCTGTATATAGTATGGTATTAACTGACCCTGTATATAGTGACCCTGTATATAGTATGGTATTAACTGACCCTGTATATAGTGACCCTGTATATAGTATGGTATTAACTGACCCTGTATATAGTGACCCTGTATATAGTATGGTATTTACTGACCCTGTATATAGTGACCCTGTATATAGTATGGTATTAACTGACCCTGTATATAGTATGGTACTAACTGACCCTGTATATAGTATTGTATTAACTGACCCTGTATATAGTGACCCTGTATATAGTATGGTATTGCCTGACCCTGTATATAGTATGGTATTTAACTGACCCTGTATATAGTATTAACTGACCCTGTATATAGTATGGTATTAACTGACCCTGTATATAGTGACCCTGTATATAGTATGGTATTTACTGACCCTGTATATAGTATTAACTGACCCTGTATATAGTATGGTATTTAACTGACCCTGTGTATAGTATGGTATTAACTGACCCTGTATATGGTGACCCTGTATATAGTATGGTATTAACTGACCCTGTATATAGTGACCCTGTATATAGTATGGTATTTACTGACCCTGTATATAGTATGGTATTAACTGACCCTGTATATAGTATGGTATTAACTGACCCTGTATATAGTATGGTATTAACTGACCCTGTATATAGTATGGTATTAACTGACCCTGTATATAGTAAGGTATTAACTGTCCCTGTATATAGTATGGTATTAACTGACCCTGTATATAGTATGGTATTTACTGACCCTGTATATAGTATGGTATTTACTGACCCTGTATATAGTATGGTATTTACTGACCCTGTATATAGTATGGTATTTACTGACCCTGTATATAGTACGATTACTTACTTTCTCGTGTTCTTCCTCTTGTCGTTTCTTGCGTGACGTGGTTATGGATTTTCACTTCACCTGTGTACGTGACATTAAAACCTGAAAATTGTTTGAGTTGCAGTATATTCTCCTCACTTCAGACAGCTCCCACTGTGACACACACACACACACACACACACACACACACACACACACACACACACACACACACACACACACACACACAGAGACAGAGAGCTCCCACCTCTCCCTCCCAACTCTAATCCTGCCAGAGCAGGAGGCCTATTGTTTTGTATGGAAGCTAGCGTCAGGGAGACAGAGCGACAGCACAACTGAAATGACCATTTTGGCATTTGCAGAGAGCTGCTCACAGAGAGAACTGAACACGTGCGGCTAGGAGATACACTTCTTCTCTGATGTAATGGGCAAATTCTTAGTGTTTCAGTCCATATGGAAACATTCACCATGCGTGTTCGAGGGTGGAGGGGGGGGGCATTTTTTTTCTCAATGTACATTGTACATTTTTTTTGTACATTTTCTCCTCCTCATCCTGACTGAATGTGATGCCATAGAAAAAGAATGAATAGAATGCGTGAGCCACATCAATTAAACATCATTTGAATGAATATTCTACATTACCACGGCAATTATTGCATCACAATACCTGGCAGCCGTAGAGAGAGCGTATGAGTTGACCCGTTATACTGCCAGGATTAGAGGTTCCAAGTCTGTTCTATTCATTGTGTTTCTATCTCACTCAACCACACTCAGCTGTTGGTTCCAAACACACAAAATGCATTGTTTTTTAATACTTATGATGGTTATTTTCATTTCATCATTGTCTTAATCCATAACCGTCGGTTATATGTTAATTAATTAATGGTTATACGTTAATTGTCCCAGTCCTCAACAGGAGTGTTATTGTCCCAGTCCTCAACAGGAGTCTTATTGTCCCAGTCCTCAACAGGAGTGTTATTGTCCCAGTCCTCAACAGGAGTGTTATTGTCCCAGTCCTCAACAGGAGTGTTATTGTCCCTGTCCCAGTCCTCAACAGGAGTGTTATTGTCCCAGTCCTCAACAGGAGTCTTATTGTCCCAGTCCTCAACAGGAGTGTTATTGTCCCAGTCCTCAACAGGAGTGTTATTGTCCCAGTCCTCAACAGGAGTGTTATTGTCCCTGTCCCAGTCCTCAACAGGAGTGTTATTGTCCCAGTCCTCAACAGGAGTGTTATTGTCCCAGTCCTCAACAGGAGTGTTATTGTCCCAGTCCTCAACAGGAGTCTTATTGTCCCAGTCCTCAACAGGAGTCTTATTGTCCCAGTCCTCAACAGGAGTCTTATTGTCCCAGTCCTCAACAGGAGTGTTATTGTCCTCAACAGGAGTGTTATTGTCCTCAACAGGAGTGTTATTGTCCTCAACAGGAGTGTTATTGTCCTCAACAGGAGTGTTATTGTCCTCAACAGGAGTGTTATTGTCCTCAACAGGAGTGTTATTGTCCTCAACAGGAGTGTTATTGTCCCAGTCCTCAACAGGAGTGTTATTGTCCTCAACAGGAGTGTTATTGTCCCAGTCCTCAACAGGAGTGTTATTGTCCTCAACAGGAGTGTTATTGTCCCAGTCCTCAACAGGAGTGTTATTGTCCCTGTCCCAGTCCTCAACAGGAGTGTTATTGTCCCAGTCCTCAACAGGAGTGTTATTGTCCCAGTCCTCAACAGAAGTGTTATTGTCCCAGTCCTCAACAGGAGTGTTATGTGTAATTATGCTTCTCCTCCATTGATCCTATCCTCTACATAGGGAACTGTGATGTGCCTGTTAGGAGGTTCTGTCTAACATATTGTTGTTATCGTCATTGAACGTTTATTTTCTCATGTAGTCCCATTTAGACCAAGGCCTCTTCCACAAGGGAGTGCTGCATATACACAATTTATACAATTTACAAATACAGCATCATAAAAAGATTTACAAGCCATTCAAGAAAAACAATCCATTCCTCTGCAAAGAGGTCCTTAATCAACAAGTTGAACTGCCCCAGAGGTACCAGAACATCAAGTTGAACTGCCTCGGGCACCACAACATCAAGTTGAACTGCCTCAGGCACCACAACATCAAGTTGAACTGCCTCAGGCACCACAACATCAAGTTGAACTGCCTCAGGCACCACAACATCCTGTTGAACTGCCTCAGGCACCATAACATCCAGTTGAACTGCCTCAGGCACCATAACATCCAGTTGAACTGCCTCAGGCACCAGAACATCCAGTTGAACTGCCTCAGGCACCAGAACATCCAATTGAACTGCCTCGGGCACCAGAACATCCAGTTGAACTGCCTCGGGCACCAGAACATCCAGTTGAACTGCCTCGGGCACCAGAACATCCAGTTGAACTGCCTCGGGCACCAGAACATCCAGTTGAACTGCCTCGGGCACCAGAACATCCAGTTGAACTGCCTCATGTACCAGAACATCAAGTTGAACTTCCTCGAGCACCAGAACATCCAGTTGAACTGCCTCGGGCACCAGAACATCAAGTTGAACCGCCTCGGGCACCAGAACATCAAGTTGAACCGCCTCGGGCACCAGAACATCCCGTTGAACTGCCTCGGGCACCAGAATATCAAGTTGAACTGCCTCAGGCACTAGAACATCAAGTTGAACTGCCTCAGGCACCAGAACATCAAGTTGAACTGCCTCAGGCACCAGAACATCCAGTTGAACTGCCTCAGGCACCAGAACATCAATTTGAACTGCCTCAGGCACCAGAACATCAAGTTGAACTGCCTCGGGCACCAGAACATCAAGTTGAACTGCCTCGGGCACCAGAACATCCAGTTGAACTGCCTCGGGCACCAGAACATCCAGTTGAACTGCCTCAGGCACCAGAACATCAAGTTGAACTGCCTCGGGCACCAGAACATCCAGTTGAACTGCCTCAGGCACCAGAACATCCAGTTGAACTGCCTCAGGCACCAGAATATCAAGTTGAACTGCCTCAGGCACCAGAACATTCAGTTGAATTCATTTTTTTCCTTAACTAACTCATCAATATGCTTTTTAAAATTGTCCTTTTTTGTCAATCCAGATGCCCAGATATTTAACTACCTATTTCAGTTCAACAAAGGCTTTCTGCAGGGCAATAGCTCTGACACAGCCTGGTCAACCATTGGAGCAACAGCATACACAACAGTGTCATCTGCAAACAGATGTATGTTACACTTTTTGTTTGGCATATATATTATTAAACCGTAAAAAGTATAGGGCCAAACATCGACCCCTGTGGGACACCTTTTCCTAATGTCACGGAAACCTGACTTAACGCCATCAGAGAATACCCCTTGTGTCCTGTCTGTCAGGTATTGCATGATGCTTGATCCAGGCCAATTGCATACAATCTTTGCATTAGTAAAGAGTGGACAACAGTATCAAAAGCCTTCGATAGGTGAATGAAGAGGGCAGCACAGTCTTTCATTTTTATACATACCCTTTACCACGTTATTTAACACCAGGGATGCAGTGGGGGTGGTACTATGACCCGGCCTGAATCCAGATTGAGGAACACATTTGGTAGCCAGGGAAAGATCTAGGCTGATGGGTAATCAAAGATTCTAGAACATAGACCCAAAGATTCTAGAACACAGACCCAAAGATTCTAGAACACAGACCCAAAGATTCTAGAACACAGACCCAAAGATTCTAGAACACAGACCCAAAGATTCTAGAACACAGACCCAAAGATTCTAGAACACAGACCCAAAGATTCTAGAACATAGACCCAACGATTCTAGAACATCGTGTCTGTGAAGTCCTGCAGGACTCATAATAGTGAAGGTGAGCTGAGGGCTCTCAATGGGAAGAGTGTTTTAACAAACTCTTTATCACAAACAACATATAGATCGCGTCTGAAATTGGTACCCCTTTCCCTTTGTAGTGTGGACTACTTTTGACCAGAGAGGGTGACCTTTTCCCTTGAAATTTGTTCTCAGTGCAGATCTACATTGAGTCTCGGTGGTGAAGTAGAAATGATTGCCGCCTTCCCTTGGTATGGAAACACATTCTCTGCTATACACTAGGTGACATGGTTCAGAGAGAAGGAGTGGATTACAACTGACTCCATTTCTTCTGGCGTCATCTGTAGGGATCTGTCTCTTGTCACCAGGCAGTCAGCCAATCAGTCAGTCACCGGCCAGCCAGTCACCAGCCGGCCAGCCAGTCACCAGCCGGCCAGCCAGTCACCAGCCGGCCAGCCAGTCACCAGCCGGCCAGTCAGTCACCGGCCAGTCAGTCGCCAGCCAGTCAGTCGCCAGCCAGTCAGTTGCCAGCCAGCCAGTCACCAGCCAGCCAGCCTGTCACCAGCCAGCCAGCCTGTCACCAGCCAGCCAGCCTGTCACCAGCCAGCCAGCCTGTCACCAGCCAGCCAGTCGCCAGCCAGCCAGTCGCCAGCCAGCCAGTCGCCAGCCAGCCAGTCACCAGCCAGCCAGTCACCAGCCAGCCAGTCACCAGCCAGCCAGCCTGTCACCAGCCAGCCAGTCGCCAGCCAGCCAGTCGCCAGCCAGCCAGTCGCCAGCCAGCCAGTCACCAGCCAGCCAGTCACCAGCCAGCCAGTCACCAGCCAGCCAGCCAGTCACCAGCCAGCCAGTCACCAGCCAGCCAGCCAGTCACCAGCCAGCCAGTTGCCAGCCAGTCATTCAGTCATCAGTCACTTAGTCATATCTGTTGGAACTATAAGGCATGAAACACCTTTCACTACTTTTCACCGGAGCCCTCCTCTCCCTTCATGTTACTGGGAGCTCTAATGAGTCCTGTAATCCTGTAGATGGCAGTGTATACAAAGGCATGATGGCACACTGAGCTGAGCTCCGATAACCAGCTCTCTCTGGGTTATTATGGGAGGAGAGGAGAGAGGAGGTGAGAGGGAGAATAGGACTGGAGAGAGGGAGAGGACAGGAGAGAGGGAGAGAGGGAGTGGAGAGGAGAGAGGGAGAGGACAGGAGAGAGGGAGTGGAGAGTAGAGAGGGAGTGGAGAGGAGAGAGGGAGTGGACAGGAGAGAGGGAGTGGACAGGAGAGAGGGAGTGGACAGGAGAGAGGGAGTGGAGAGGAGAGAGGGAGTGGAGAGGAGAGAGGGAGAGGACAGGAGAGAGGGAGTGGAGAGGAGAGAGGGAGTGGAGAGGAGAGAGGGAGTGGAGAGGAGAGAGGGAGTGGACAGGAGAGAGGGAGAGGACAGGAGAGAGGGAGTGGAGAGGAGAGAGGGAGTGGAGAGGAGAGAGGGAGTGGACAGGAGAGAGGGAGTGGAGAGGAGAGAGGGAGAGGACAGGAGAGAGGGAGTGGAGAGGAGAGAGGGAGTGGAGAGGAGAGAGGGAGTGGAGAGGAGAGAGGGAGTGGAGAGAGGGAGTGGAGAGGAGAGAGGGAGAGGAGAGGAGAGAGGGAGTGGAGAGGAGAGAGGGAGTGGACAGGAGAGAGGGAGAGGACTGGAGAGAGGGAGAGGAGAGGAGAGAGGGAGTGGAGAGGAGAGAGGGAGTGGAGAGGAGAGAGGGAGAGGAGAGGAGAGAGGGAGTGGAGAGGAGAGAGGGAGAGGACAGGAGAGAGGGAGTGGAGAGGAGAGAGGGAGAGGACAGGAGAGAGGGAGAGGACTGGAGAGAGGGAGAGGAGAGGAGAGAGGGAGAGGAGAGGAGAGAGGGAGAGGACAGGAGAGAGGGAGTGGAGAGGAGAGAGGGAGTGGAGAGGAGAGAGGGAGTGGACAGGAGAGAGGGAGTGGAGAGGAGAGAGGGAGAGGACAGGAGAGAGGGAGTGGAGAGGAGAGAGGGAGTGGAGAGGAGAGAGGGAGAGGACAGGAGAGAGGGAGAGGTCAGGAGAGAGGGAGTGGAGAGGAGAGAGGGAGTGGAGAGGAGAGAGGGAGAGGAGGTGTGGAATGGATCCGTTTTTCTCATGCCTCTGTGATCCCATAGAATGAGAGAAGACAGATCATCCCATAGAATGAGAGAAGACAGATCATCCCATAGAATGAGAGAAGACAGATCATCCCATAGAACGAGAGAAGACAGATCATCCCATAGAATGAGAGAAGACAGATCATCCCATAGAATGAGAGAAGACAGATCATCCCATAGAATGAGAGAAGACAGATCATCCCATAGAATGAGAGAAGACAGATCATCCCATAGAATGAGAGAAGACAGATCTGACTGGTTAGCCATTGATTCGTGCTGACTCTACCTGTGCTGACTCTACCTGCGCTGACTCTACCTGCGCTGACTCTACCTGTACGGACTCTACCTGTGCTGACTCTACCTGCACTGACTCTACCTGCGCTGACTCTACCTGTATGGACTCTACCTGTATGGACTCTACCTGCACTGACTCTACCTACGCTGACTCTACCTGTATGGACTCTACCTGTATGGACTCTACCTGTACTGACTCTACCTGCACAGACTCTACCTGCACGGACTCTTAACTGCACGGACTCTACCTGCGCTGACTCTACCTGCACGGACTCTACCTGCACGGACTCTTAACTGCACGGACTCAACCTGCGCGCACTCTACCTGCACGGACTCTACCTGCACGGACTCTACCTGCGCGGACTCTACCTGCGCTGACTCTACCTGCGCTGACTCTACCTGCACTGACTTTACCTGCGCTGACTCTACCTGCGCTGACTTTACCTGCGCTGACTCTACCTGCGCTGACTCTACCTGCGCTGACTCTACCTGTATGGACTCTACCTGTATGGACTCTACCTGTACTGACTCTACCTGCACGGACTCTACCTGCACGGACTCTTAACTGCACGGACTCTACCTGCGCTGACTCTACCTGCACGGACTCTACCTGCACGGACTCTTAACTGCACGGACTCAACCTGCGCGCACTCTACCTGCACGGACTCTACCTGCACGGACTCTACCTGCGCGGACTCTACCTGCGCTGACTCTACCTGCGCTGACTCTACCTGCACTGACTTTACCTGCGCTGACTCTACCTGCGCTGACTTTACCTGCGCTGACTCTACCTGCGCTGACTCTACCTGCGCTGACTCTACCTGCACTGACTTTACCTGCGCTGACTCTACCTGCGCTGACTTTACCTGCGCTGACTCTACCTGCGCTGACTCTACCTGTGCTGACTCTACCTGCGCTGACTTTACCTGCGCTGACTCTACCTGCGCTGACTCTACCTGTACATATGGATTTGAGTGAAAAGTAATTGAATAAATATGAAAAGGTGAATGTAAGAAGCGTTCATCATTTCAAAAAGTCTACATGTCATATTAAACAGCATATAAACACTCTAAATAGGTCAGGAGACAGACAGGGAGTCTAAGAAGGAAAATTAATTCTGTAGGCTATATTATTTCAGTTATTTCAAGGATATAGCCTACAAAGAAACACAGTGCATTCGGAAAGTATTCAGACCCCAACATTTTGTTACATTACAGCCTTATTCTAAAATTAATTAAATATGAGTTTTTTCTCATCAATCTACATAATTACTTATTTACATAAGTATTCAGACCCATTGGTATGAGACTCGAAATTGAGCCCAGGTGCATCCTGTTTCCAATGATCATCCTTGAGATGTTTCTACAACATGATTGGAGTCCACCTGTGGTAAATTCAATGAATTGTCCTTTGGAAAGGCACACACCTGTCTATATAAAGGTCCCACAGTTAACAGTGCATGTCAGAGCAAAAACAAAGCCATGAGGTCGAAGGAATTGTCTGTAGAGCTCCGAGACAGAAGTGTGTCGAGGTACAGATCTGGGGAAGGGTACCAAAACATTTCTGCAGCATTGAAGGTCCCCAAGAACACAGCGGCCTCCATCATTCTTAATGGAAGAAGTTTGGAACCACTATGACCCTTCCTAGAGAACCCGATGTTCACTCTGACAGAGCTCCGGAGTTCCTCTGTGGAGAAACTTCCAGATTGACAAACATCTCAGGCCTTTATGGTAGAGTGGGCAGACAGAATCCACTCCTCATTAAAAAGCACATGACAGCCCGCTTGGAGTTTATCGAAAGGAACCTAAAGGACACACGATTCTCTGGTCTGATGAAACCATGATTGAACTCTTTGGCCTGAATGCCAAGCTTCACGTCTGGAGGAAACCTGGCACCATCCCTACGGTGAAGCATGGTGGTGGCAGCATAATGCTGCGGGGATGTTTTTCAGCGGCAGGGAATGGGAGACTAGTCAGGATAGAGGGTAAGATGAATGGAGCAAAGTACAGAGAGATCCTTGATGAAAACCTTCTCCAGAGCGCTCCGGAGTGGTATTGCTGTAAGATGTGATTTATAAAATGTTTTATACGATCTTTTAAAACCGTCTTGTTTTGGGTTATAAATAAGTATTTCTTATTTATTTATTTATTTATTTATTATGTTCAACTTGTTTTAAATCCTTCACTATTTCATCAGGGCTCTCTCTAGGTTTGGTGTTCCGCATAACAAACAAACAATCATGTGTGATTAGTGGTTACCTTGTTCTATTAGGTGACCAGGGGGATGGCTCTACTTTTTCATGCCAGACTTCAGAATATTGTTTGTTTACGTTTTTTTATTCTTCTTCAACTTTTTTTTTATTTACTAATTTGAAAAATGTTTAATGGATTAGTTGTTATTGTAATCTGGCGTCTATCCCTTTCCCACCTGACTTTACATAGCTAGGTCTAATATCATGAGAGGGACAGCTGGTTGACTTTACATGGCTAATATCATGAGAGGGACAGCTGGTTGACTTTACATGGCTAGGTCTAATATCATGAGAGGGACAGCTGGTTGACTTTACATGGCTAGGTCTAATATCATGAGAGGGACAGCTGGTTGACTTCACATGGCTAGGTCTAATATCACGAGAGGGACAGCTGGTTGACTTTACATGGCTAGGTCTAATATCATGAGGGACAGCTGGTTGACTTTACATGGCTAGGTCTAATATCATGAGAGGGACAGCTGGTTGACTTTACATGGCTAGGTCTAATATGAGAGGGACAGCTGGTTGACTTTACATGGCTAATATCATGAGAGGGACAGCTGGTTGACTTTACATGGCTAGGTCTAATATCATGAGAGGGACAGCTGGTTGACTTTACATGGCTAGGTCTAATATCATGAGAGGGACAGCTGGTTGACTTTACATGGCTAATATCATGAGAGGGACAGCTGGTTGACTTTACATGGCTAATATCATGAGAGGGACAGCTGGTTGACTTTACATGGCTAATATCATGAGAGGGACAGCTGGTTGACTTTACATGGCTAATATCATGAGAGGGACAGCTGGTTGACTTTACATGGCTAATATCATGAGAGGGACAGCTGGTTGACTTTACATGGCTAATGTCATGAGAGGGACAGCTGGTTGACTTTACATGGCTAATATCATGAGAGGGACAGCTGGTTGCTCGGTCACTTTTACTAGCTGAAATGTTAAATCTTTAAATCGCCCAGTGAACCATAAAAGGGTCCTTTGTCATTTAAATCACCTTAAAGTAGACGTCTTCTTTCTTCAGGACGCACGGCTCGGCACTTTAGACCGCAGGAGGGTGGGATCGGTCAATCATATCATTCCAACTTTCATTCTGAATCTAGAGGAGCAGCCATTTTCTCAATGTCAAATGTAGAGGCAGACTCAGCAGGCCATGTCATTTAATGTAGTAGGGAGACCATATAATACACCCTGTTATCTTGGCTAACATTTATGCAACCAATTGGAATAACAGTTCATTCTTCACAAATGTATTTTCTCGATTACCAAATACGGACACACACCTGCCTAATACTAGGTGGTGATATGAATTGTGTACTGTCGCCCAGTCTGGATCGTAGCTCTCCTAAGGGTATCATCTTCATCAACGACAGTATCCACAATTCAGCTTTAGCTTAAGACATATCTGATGTGTGGCGTTTCCACAATCCCACACCTGTGGAGTAATATGTTTTGCTCGCCAGTTCACAAGACCTTCTCACATATAGACTACTTTTTTATAAGACGATAGATTTCTGCCACTTATCACGGAGTGTGATTGATTACCAAGCTATAGTCATTTTGGATCATCTTCCTCTATGAAACTACTTGTAGCGAATACACAGTCTAATTATTGCCCTGGGTGTCTTAAATCACTACTGCTATCAGAAGAAACCTTTGTTGCTTTTATATCCTTTCAAATGGATCTATTTCTCTTATTTCAACCCCCTCCAACAGTATGGGAATCAATGAAGGCTTATTTTAAGGGGACAAATGATTTCGTACAGCGCAAGATTAAGGAAGTGCAATAGTCAACGCTGAGGGGTACATACAAATAAAATCTTGGATTTGGTTATGGCATATTTACACTCTTCATCTGCAGATTTACTAAATCAACGTTTGACACTTCAGACAGAGATTGATCTTCTTTCAACTCGACGAGCTGAACTTCGAATGAGTAAATCTCCATACGAAAATGATGAATACGGAGCGAAATCAGGGGAGAAGGGCACACTGAGATCACTGACGAGCTGGGTAACACACGCATTGATGATTTAGAGGTCAATTCATGCTTTCAGAACTTTTACTCACGATTATACACTTCGGGGTCCGCTGGTAAATGCCACCTTACTCCACACCTTCTTTGAGAACTTAGATGTTCCTACAGTTGAACCTGAGATAGCTGCTGAATTAGAATAACAGTTCTCTGTAGAAGAGATTGTGTTGGTAATTAAATCTATGCAGTGTGGTAAATCCCCTTGGACCCGAAGGATTTATGAGCAAATTCTAATAAATCAACTCTCTCCTCTCTTGTTTTCCGTATTTGAGGAATCATTCTCCACAAACTCTTTACCCTCAAGAAATGAGACAAAAATGTATTTCACTTATTCTGAAAAAGGTAGATAAAAACCTCTTGAGTGTGGTTCAAATATAGGCCAACTTCTTTACTGATTTGTGATGTAAAGATACTTTCTAAGATGATTGCCTATTGTTTTGAGTCAGTCCTTCCCTCCATTATCTCTACAGATCAAACTGGTTTTGAGTCAGTCATTCCCTCCATTATCTCTACAGATCAAGCTGGTTTTGAGTCAGTCCTTCCCTCCATTATCTCTACAGATCAAACTGGTTTTGAGTCAGTCATTGACTCCATTATCTCTATAGATCAAACTGATTTCATTTAAAAAAAAAAATGTTTTTTTAAACATCAGACGTATTTATAAGCCCTCTTCATCGGACAATCCAGAGATATTGTTATCACTTGATGCTGAGAATTTGATGCCGTTTGATCGGGTAGATTGGGATTTATCTATTTTACACTCTCAAACAATTTGCATTCGGTCCCAATTTTATGTCCTGGATCAAAAATCCTTTACTCCTCCCCTATGGCTGCAGTCCGCACAAATAATAACTTTTCATCTTATTTCCAACTTCAACGTGGGACAAGACAGGGTTGTCCTCTGTCCCCTCAGCTGTTTGCCATGGCAATTGAGAACAACACCACTATCAAAGGTATTCGAAAGAGGGGGCTTAGAGCATGACGTCTCACTATGCGGATGACATGCTATTATATATGTCTGACCCTTCAACTGGTCTACCAAAGATCCAGCTTCTACTAAAGACAGTTGGTAAAATATCTGGGTTGAAGGTTCATCTGCAAAAAAGTGAATTGATGCCTATTCATCTTTCTTACACGCAAACTTTTTTTTGGTCATGTGCCTTTCAGAGTGACTTGGCAGAGTTTTAGCGATACCATTCTTCATCTATATGTCTAAGACATGCTGTAATTCAATTTAAAATAGTTCTTTGGCTGCATTGGTCAAAGGCAAATTTATTGGTTAAGACCAGAAATTGATCCAAATCAAATGTTTTATTTGTCACATACACATGGTTAGCAGATGTTAATGCGAGTGTAGCGAAATGCTTGTGCTTCTAGTTCCGACAATGCAGTAATAACCAACGAGTAATCTAACAATTCCAAAACTACTACCTTATACACACAAGTGTAAAGGGATAAAGCATATGTACATAAAGATATATGAATGAGTGATGGTACATAACGGCATAGGCAAGATGCAGTAGATGGTATCGAGTGCAGTATAAACCTATACATATGAGATGAGTAATGTAGGGTATGTAAACATTATATTAAGTGGCATTGTTTAAAGTGGCTAGTGATACATTTTTACATCAATTTCCATCAATTTCCATTATTAAAGTGGCTGGAGTTGAGTCAGTATGTTGGCAGCAGCCACTCAATGTTACTGGTGGCTGTTTAACAGTCTGATGGCCTTGAGATAGAAGCTGTTTTTCAGTCTCTCGGTCCCTGCTTTGATGCACCTGTACTGACCTCGCCTTCTGGATGATGGCGGGGTGAACAGGCAGTGGCTCGGGTGGTTGTTGTCCTTGATGATCTTTATGGCCTTCCTGGGACATTGGGTGGTGTAGGTGTCCTGGAGGGCAGGTTGTTTGCCCCCGGTGATGCGTTGTGCAGTCCTCACAACCCTCTGGAGAGCCTTACGGTTGTGGGCGGAACAGTTGCCGTACCAGGCGGTGATACAGCCCGACAAGATGCTCTCGATTGTGCATCTATAGAAGTGCTTTTAGTGACAAGCCGAATTTCTTCAGCCTCCTGAGGTTGAAGAGGTGTCTGTGTGGGTGGACCAATCCAGTTTGTCTGTGATGTGTACGCCGAGGAACTTAAAACAACTGTCCCGTCGATGTGGATAGGGGGTACTCCCTCTGCTGTTTCCTGAAGTCCACAATCATCTCCTTTGTTTTGTTGACGTTGAGTGTAAGGTTATTTTCCTGACACCACACTCCGAGGGCCCTCACCTCCTCCCTGTAGGCCGTCTCGTCGTTGTTAGTAATCAAGCCTACCACTGTAGTGTCGTCCGCAAACTTGATGATTGAGTTGGAGGCGTGCATGGCCACGCAGTCTTGGGTGAACAGGGAGTACAGGAGAGGGCTCAGAACGGGTCTCGAGCTTTATGACGAGTTTGGAGGGTACTATGGTGTTAAATGCTGAGCTGTAGTCGATTAACATTATTCTCACATAGGTATTCCTCTTGTCCAGATGGGTTAGGGCAGTGTGCAGTGTGGTTGAGATTGCGTCGTCTGTGGACCTATTTGGGCGGTAAGAAAATTGGAGTGGGTCTAGGTTATCAGGTAGGGTGGAGGATATATGATCCTTGAATAGTCTCTCGAAGCACTTCATGATGACGGAAGTGAGTGCTACGGGGCGGTAGTCATTTAGCTCAGTTACCTTAGCTTTCTTGGGAACAGGAACAATGGTGGCCCTCTTGAAGCATGTGGGAACAGCAGACTGGGATAAGGATTTATTGAATATGTCCGTAAACACACCAGCCAGCTGGTCTGCGCATGCTCTAAGGGCGCGGCTGGGGATGCCGTCTGGGCCTGCAGCCTTGCGAGGTTTAACACGTTTAAATGTTTTCCTCACGTCGGCTGCAGTGAAGAGGAGCCCGCAGGTTTTGGTAGCGGGCCGTGTCGGTGGTGCTGTATTGTGACCCATGTAAGCAGGCCCCTGCTACTTTACTGCACATGTTTTGGACATGCCCGAAATTGACAGGAGGCCCCTCTCAACAGTTCTATGGAGTGACACCACAGGAGGCCCCT